>NC_142930.1:30116835-30129335 GCF_046866305.1 Octopus bimaculoides | reverse complement strand
GAGATTTCTATTTTCAAGAAGCTCTTCACCAAGCACCTGTTCCGCTGCTGCTTTGAGGTGACGGAGAGCGAAAACCTCACCCTTCCAGAGTTATGGAATGACCACTATAACATCGTGATATGCCTCAGAATTATTGATATGGCCTGGCAGTGTTACAAAGAGGAACTTGTTCTCTGCGCGGAAGAATCTGTGGCCTGAGGTTGTGTCTAAAACAGATTTTGAAAGGCTCGAACCCGAAACGGCAGTGGTGGAGGAGACTGTATCCTTTGACAAGTCCATGGGCCTGGACTTGGATAAAAATGACATCAATGAGCTCATCGAGGAGCACTCCGAGGAACTGGTCAATGGAAGAGATAAAGGAGCTACAGACGAGGCAGCACATGGAGGTTTTGCAGGAAATAGGTGAAGCGGAGGAGATGGAGGAGGTTATCTCTACAAGTACGTTAAAGGAAATGTGGGGAATGTCGGAGAAACTTTCAGCTTTTATTCAAAAGAAACATCAAGACGGCGCTGTTTAATGACACTTGCATAACTCAATTCAGAAACACTCTGAAAGTGAGGATGAAACAGACCTTATTGGACAGGATTTTGTCGAAAACTCCTGCAGTTGAAAGTGAGGAAAGCGTAGCAAAAAATGGCAAAAATCAGGGAATAAGATTCAGCTATTCAGTTCAGCCTTTCTCCTCCATCCTCAAGTCATATGTTCTCCAAAGTAAATGTTGTATATGAGACTTAATAAAATCAGTTTATGGCAGTATATGCTATTGCATTGTTTTTTTATACAATATATGTTATAAGCACCATTTTCTTATTTAAAAACACGTAACAAAAAAATTGTGGTGTTTTGGGGGGAACCCGGAACGGAGTAATGGCATTTCAAATCATTTCAAAGGAGAAATTTGATTTGACATACCAGTAATTTGAGTTACGAGGTCCGTCACGGGGAGAATTAAGCTCGTAAGTCAAGGTACCACTGTATACACACACACACACACACACACACACACATACACACACACACACACACACACACACACACACATATATATATATATATATATATATATATATACAGGTATATATATAAATTCGTCAGCTGTTACAGTTACGAGAAGCAAAGTCACATTCAATATGCCGTACCGTGCAAAAGTCTTCGGCCATTTTAAACTATTGTAAATTTCTGCTAATGGAGAACTGGATGTTTCGCATTGCGTTTTCTACAGATGAGATATTGGCCCCTGTTGGAGTCATTTCCATATCCATTCATTTTAGTTTGTAGTAGGGCTTCTGAAGGAGAGGGAAAGTTGCGAGACGACCACAAAAGCTGCTCTGCAAAAGTTTGCGTCCACCTAACATAAATCAATGAAAATACAGCGTTTTAAAACAGAAAAATGTGTATAATGAAAATTTATTACATAATGTTCATTTCAAAAAGTGACTGTACATTGTTAATATTTCGTTTGGCTTCCATTAACTTGAATAATTCCTTCAATGCGCCTGGGAAGAGATCCGTACAAATCCCTCACCATCTTCACAAGTATGAGATGCCATTCTGTGTGGCTGAGCTCCCGCAACTTTTCAAGATTGCATGGATTTTTCTGACGAACTCTTCTCTTTATTTCTGTTCACATTTTCTCGATGATATTGAAGTCATGGCTCTGAGCTGGCCAATCTTTCAATACGGTACCACCTTCATCATCCAGACTCTGTTTTGTTGCACAATATCTGTGGCATGGAGCTCCGTCATGCTGAAAAATCTCACCTTCATCCAAGTCTGGTATCAAATTGTTCTTCACCAACTTGATGCATTTGGCACTGAACCATCACTTTTTAAGTGTCCCCAAAGCATCAGATTTTACCCCTAAACCTCTCTGTTTTCGTCGTGTAACGTGGGTCGTTTCGCTTTCTAATAAGCGAGAATTTATCGGAATACCTCAAGGAAAGCGAAACGACCCATGTTACACAACGAAAACAGTGAAGTTTGGGGGTAAGAGTATGATGCTTTGGAGATACATAAAATGTGATGGTAAAAGTTTCATTAAAGACATTTTTCTGTTTTAAAACGCTGAATCATGATTGGTTCATGTGAGGTTGCTGCAAACTTCTGCACAGCCATATTTGGTCGTTGTCTCACATCTTCCCCTTCCATTCATATCCCCTACTACAAAATATATGACTAGGTATGGAAATAACTCCAACGGTGTCAATATCTCCTCTGTAAAAAACGCAATGCGAAACATCGACTTTTACGAGGTTTGATCAATAAGTATACGGGCTGTTTCCGTAATAACAAAACTAATACACGCAGAGTAAAGCCGATTGGCAAAATTGATCCTGAACTCTGCTGCGCACGCGCACTAAGTGTTAACGTTCTAGCTCACTTCCGCTGTTTACAACAATGCTTAGAAGAAAGGTGGATAGGATGTGATCGTCGCACTAACCATTACAGGAAAAGTTGTCATAACGATACCTGCTCAAAGACATACGCAAAGTTGCAGAAAGTGTATGAAGAAGAGTGTATGAGCCGCACACAATTGTCCGAGTGGTTCAGACGTTTTCAAGATAGCCAAAAAATTGTCGATATTGGCAACCAGCAACCAGCAAAACTGAAAAAAAACATCGTAGATGGGTGTGCAGCTGTGAGGGAATTTCGTTGAGTCACCATAAGTGAGTTATCAGTCGTTGTGCATATTAGTTACGCTTCTGTCCAGTCCATTATCACTGAAGATTTAGGTATGGGTCTGCCACGTTCGTGCCAAAAATTGCTTTCTGCTGACTAAATATACACTCGGGTTTCAGTTGCACAAGATCTCCTTGATTGTATCCACAGGGATCAAAACATTTTGAAAACTTTGCGTAGACCTCTCAGCAGATTCACTGCTCAACTTTCTTTGTCATGGCCAATGCGACAATCACACGCTACACACCTTCCTTCCAAGCACTGCTGTAAACAGCGGAAGTGAGCTAAAATGTTACACCTTTAGGAGCATGCACAGTAGAGATCAAGGTCAATCTGTCAAGCGGCTTTAGTCTGCTTGTTCTAGCTTCTTTACTATTGCAACACTCCGGATACTTATTGATCATAACACGTATATTGGTAATCAGTAGAAATTTACAATAGTTTAAAGTAGCCGACGACTTTTGCATGGTACTGTATGTCTGTGTCTATCCGCGCGTTCGGACGCGTAGGCATAGTTGAGTTGTTATAAATTTGTGATATATATTTTCAATCAAATATTTATATTATAATAGTTTATCATTTGTAAACTATTATCTTCAGAACTTTTTCATTTGAATGAAAATATCCAAAGTTACATGCAGAATATGTTATCATTCGATATAAAGTAATCATGTAAGTCTTCAACATCGTATAGAATAATAGATACCACATAGCACAATAAAATTCTCCTGCGTTTGAATAACCCAACGATAACTTTCTGTAATGTATACAGTGTCGTAAATCTTTTAAAGATGTTTATTTTATGAATATTATAGATATTATACGTAGGCATAATGTTCTCCGTATGCAAGATAATGATTTCATTATGATGAATTTCCACTTAAGACATGTGTCCGCTACATACAACCTTTTCTATTGTATTGGTGGTTTCGACTCCTACAGCATTTTGTAGCATTTTAAAGAAACAGCTGACATTTTCGATCGAATAGCCTGTGAGTCAACATGGATCTCTTGACGACAATGTAAACTTCTTTCGAATAAGGTATCCTTGGCCCGACAAGCAGCTAGAGGATTGCTCCTCGTTTGGATAATTACCACTTCCGAAGTTCTGCTAGCTATATATGCATATCATCATCACTAGCATCGTGTCTTTACTTTCTTGCAATTTACTATCACAACGAAGGTTTTCAAATATGTGAATGCTTTTTTAGCTCTTCTCATTTACGCTGTATAATGCATATTACGTGTAAATGACAACAATGCAACTCAGCTGTCTATAACGGTTATTTTTCAACTGCTTTAGTTAATTCTTAATGGCTGGATTTTTTTATTCTTCCGATTGAGCATGAAATTTGATCTGCGAAAGGAAGCCTCAATGACTTTATTCTTTCCCACGTTAAAATTATAGGAGGAATGTATCTACCTCACTACCACGGGAAAGGAAGCGAAATGAGAGGAGAGTCGTTATCGAGTTGGAGAAAATGCTCAGTGGCATTTCCTTCGAGTCCTTTACGCTTTGAGTTCAAATTTCATCGAGGCCAACTTTGTGTCTCGTACCTTCGGGATCGTTGGAACAAATTATCAGTCAATACATGGATTAATTTTATCGATACTCAAAATTGGTTATCACAGAAAAGAGATAGCTAATTTGATAGAATATATACTGAAAACGACACTTACTAAAGTTGCACTCGGCATAGATGAAATGAAATGATTGAAACAAAGAATATATATATATATATATAGAGAGAGAGAGAGAGAGAAAAGGAGAGAGATACATACATAATGCATGCATGCATGCATACATACATGCATACATATAGACAGACAGACAGACAGACAGACAGACAGACATATGATTGTGCGTCTGTTAATAAGTAGAACGGGTGGTCTACTGATTGTGCGCGAAAGTGCAAAATTAATATTTCTTCTCTCAGTGGAAGGCAAATATATAATTTACCGATGATTACTAGTGTTTGGCCAAGAGGAAAGGACATTTGAAATACACTAAAAAAAGAATTAGAATCTCATACTTTATCTATATGTCTAGGGTAAATTTAATCTTTGTGTGCAAGAGTGTAAAACTTTAGGGATATGCTTTAGTTTATCAGAAATAACAAGATAGTAGATTCTATTGGAGCCTGCTTTATCAGTTGTCAATTATATATAGAAAAAAGTTATGAATTATAGAGAGAGAGAGAGAGAGAGAGAGAGAGAGAGAGAGAGAGAGAGAGAGAGAAAGAGAGAGAGAGAGAGAGGTGTATGTGTGTGTGTCTGTATGTGTGCGTAGTATTTTTGTCTTGGTATGTTGTTAAGCGTTGGCAAAAATAATACCAAGAAGAATGAATCCTCAGAACTGAACGTATATTGTCTTGATAATATGGCAGCGAATGTGAACTCCGCGTAGATTCGAAAATCACTTCACAGGACTTGCAAATTCATTTATCACTAAAACGATTAATTGCAGAAGTGAAAGCTTTCACAATACTAATAACGAAAGCCAACTTACAGATTGTAAAATGAATAGTGGAAAGATTTAGTTCGTAAACCATAAAGCAAGTGAGAGACTGCCAATGAAATTACATCATACAGGTTTTGGTGATTACCGTATTCAAGGGGATTTTGTTGCCAATGATATTTGAAATATGATAATAGATAATAGCTTCCGTCTACACCGATATGCTTTATTAAGAATTAAACTCAGGTAGTGAATCAGTGTTCAAGGTCTTTCACAACTTCCTAATCGGTTGTAGTATTTAATACGTTTAGCATAATGGTTCGTAAGATAACACATATTAATCAACTAGTTTTCTCTGTAAATGCACTGGATGGAGTTAGAGAGTATTACAAACTTCTTGCTAAATTTGAAGACGATAGCACGTTATGACGTCCGACGAAGCACATCCTATTAAGCCATCTCATACCACTCAATTATAAGATGTATTCTCATTTTTTAATTATCTGGGATCAATGAACGAAGTACTCGTAATCTAACACAATTATATAATCACCACTTCGAATATTGTTTATGTGATTAAAGAAACAAATATCGCTTTTTAGTACAATGGCAGCAATGTGGCCGAAACGTGAGATTCTTGAAATGTATTACCTTTAGGTTTTATTTCTATTTTACAGGGCTCCGAGTTCAAATCTCAGTTGCCATTTTTCTCCATTTTTTGTCTCTACGAAAGTTAAAATAAATATAAAATTTCGTTAGATCACTCAGACATAGAGCAATCTTCTTTTTCAGATCAGTGGCTCTCAGCCAATATAGGAAGTCTATATTATTACAATGTGATAAGCACTTCTGGAGAAAATCCAATATTCCAGCAATTCAAGGCAACTTTGCCATTCATTTATGCCACTGATGTTGAAAATCCACAACACTAAAACCTTCAATGTTCTGTTTTTACCACAAACAAAAACAAATTATTATACTATACAACCCTACGATAAGTGTTCTATATAGATACGCGTTTCTTATAACGCGTTCTTTGATATTATCATTTTTCTTCTAACACGCTTTCTTATAACACGTTGAATGATATTATATTTATAAAAAAGATTTTATGTCTTTTCTGTATTAATCAAACTATTGAATCGCTTGAGCCTGTGATAGACACACTGAAAAAATCTTACACGTGTGATAAATTCCCTACACACAGATACGAGGATGCAGATTATGTGGTTGAACTCCAGTTCTATACCGTTTACTGTTACAAAGGTATTCCAACGGAGCTACGAGAATGTCATAGTATCTCTTACAGGAGGCGGCGGCGGAAGTGGAGGCGGAGGTGGAGGTGGAGGTGGAGGCGTAGGCGGAGGCGGCGGAGGCGGCGGAGGCGGCGGAGGCGGCGGAGGAGGCGGAGGCGGCGGCGGAGGCGGCGGAGGCGGCGGAGGCGGCGGCGGAGGCGGCGGCGGAGGTGGAGGCGGAGGCGTAGGTGGAGGCGGAGGCGGAGGCGGAGACGGCGGTGGAGGCGGCGGCGGAGGCGGCGGCGCAGGCGGCAGCGGAGGCGGCGGAGGCGGCGGCGGAGGCGGAGGCGGCGGCGGAGGCGGCGGCGGAGGCGGCGGCGACGACAATTACTATGATTTTAGAGAGTAAAATCTGCATTCGGAGAAAACTGAGGATTTGTGTCAACAGCAACCTTTAGTTTGATTTTGAAAAAGGAAAATTGAAGTTACCGCACTGTGACTGCATTATTTAACTCGACAAATATGAGCATATTTAAAGATTTTTTTTAAACATTTTCAAAAATAGAATAAAGTTAGTAATTTCAATCGCAAAGTTTCACTCATAAGAAATTCTCCAGAGGCACATTACATAGGTTTATTATATATGGCCATGATAATAATAATAATAATAATAATAGAATATGTGGAGATGGACAAGAAACAATAAATCATATTATCTCTGGCTGCCCAGTCCTGGCTAAGAAGGAATATATTCACAGACACGACAGAGCTGGGACCTATATACACTGGAAGCTATGCCAACACTATGGAATAACAACAGAAACAAGATGGTATAAACACACGTCAGAAAAGGTCACAGAAAACGAGGAAGCAACCATACTCTGGGATATGCCAATACACACAGATAGAGAAATTAAGGCAAATAGACCAGATATAGTTGTCAAAGATCATGAAGAAAAAAAATGCTTTCTAATTGATGTATCAATACCAGCAGATGACAACGTTTCTCGAAAAGAAATGTAAAAACTTTCAAAATACAAAGACCTGGAAATAGAGATAACTCGAATGTGGAACCTAAAAACAGAAACAATTCCTATCATAGTAGGTGCCTTAGGTATAATAAAAAATATTCAGACAAATACATAACAAAAACACCAGGACTTACAAATATATATAACCTACAGAAAATTGTACTACTGGGTACTGCACACATTTTACGCAAAACACTTTCAATACAGTAAACATAAGAGCACCACAGCAAACCACAGCACATACCCAAGGCGCACGGAGCTGCGCTCGGTAGTGAAGTGAAAGTACGTTATAAAAATAAAATTACTGAACAATAATAATAATAATAATAATAATGATGATGATGATGATGATGATGATGATGATAAGAACGACAACAATATTAATCATAATAATAACAATTTATATAAAGGGAAGTTACTCTAATAGGTAGGAAAAAAAGAAAAAAGATAAAAATACACGCAACCATATTCTCGCAATACATAGACATAAACTTCCTCCGTTCATAACATCTACATAACGTCTACATACGTACACACTCACACAAAAATGTATACGTACATGCACATACACCCACATAAACTGAAGAGATGTCAACTTTACGCTCGATATGGAACCTTTGGATTTTTTTTCTAAACTATTACATTACACATTCAATATATATATATAATAGATACATTTCTTTTATTAGCCACACAGGGCTCAACAAAGATGGGACGAATACAATGTAGAGCTTTTCTTTTTAGGAGGGGGAAGGCAGAGAAAAAAAGTAGGGGTGGGTGTCGATCAAAAGGGATCGTAGGTGTCGATCAAAAGGGACCGAGAGAAAAAAAAAAAAAAGAAGCGATCAATAGGGATCGTGTATCACAGTAATGTTCTCGTGTAAAAAGAGGGGAGGACAATATGTCAACATATATCATGAACCATGCAGAAAATAAAGAACAAAACCCCGCATAATGCGCTATATATAATACATAATATAGTAAAAAAGTATATAGAATGAATTCGACGTTTGGAAATAAAAGATTACAGAAAATTAAAAGAAAAGAGCATAATTATCCTGCATATACCGAATTATATTAAACTAACGAATCAAATACAGCGATAATTATTGGCAAATGTTTTATAGGCTATAAACCTAACCATTTAGTAGTTTGAGTCAAAAAATTAAGAATTTCGAAGAATGTCTATAATTAATCGAAAGCTCAGATTTTCGGTTCAATGCAGATATATCCTGGAACAGGTTAAAGTACTTCCCAGTCAAGCACAATGAACATAGAATTTCAGTATGAGCCACGTCTATGTGAGTTGGCTTTCTCATAGACGATTGTATCTTCAAGTGAATCAGGACCTGCAGCTTATAATCGCCCGATGTGTTTTGATAAACTCACTGATAACCTGCTTTCGGGCTATTTCAAAGAACTCTGGCGTATATAATAAGTCTTGCATTTGTGCGTACACACATTAGATATGTATATATATATATATATATATATATATATATATATATATATATATATATATATATATATATGCCGGTGCGTATGTGTGTGTGTGTGTGTGTGTATTAAAATATGGAGACGCAATTGTCTTTTACATGAAGAAAAATGTTTTCACGTAAAAGTTTAACTTTAAAAACTTCTTGTATGTTTTCTCGATGTCAGTTTTGAGCATGGAAGAGCAAAGGAATTGTGCTGAATTTGTTAATATGATTTATATATATATAACACCTGCACTTAACGATTTTCTATACGTTAACACAGGGGAATTTTATTTGTACGGTTCTCCGATCTGTTGGCGATGTATCGTCATTTCCTGAGTGTCAAACATCATGGTTTTCCAATGTAGTATTTGCAACAACCTTTGTTTGTGTATATATATATATATATATATATATATATATATATATATATATATATATATATATATATATATATACATATATATATATACATATATATATATATATATATATATATATATATATATATATATATATGTATGTATTGTGGAGACAGTTGGACACCGTCTGTAAGAAATACAGCACCGTCTGTGAGAAATACAGCGCTATGACGCAATTCAGTCTGCCAGAAATTTGGAAACGACATACTGTACTGCTTGGCATTCGCGCCGGAAACTCCAATACAAATATTTCAGAGTGTTTAGGTGTCAATATGAGGACAGTGCAATCTGAGGATATGTACCAACAGTGTTAAAAATCAAACATCCAGTCAACATCATGGTGTTTTGAGTGATCACTAATGATGGCGTTGTTAAGCCTCCATTCATCTCCCCAACCGAAAGAATAGTTCATGCTCCATGTACTTGTGCTTCGTACCTTTTTGTTGTACACGTTTCATGAGTCCTGTGCCCACATATGCATATATATATATATACACACACACACACACACACACACACACACACACACACACACACACACACACACACACACACACACACACACATATATATATATATATATATATATATATATATATATATATATATATATATATATATATATATATATATATATATATATATATATAAAGCTGAAATCGTATGTCTGTGTGAAGCCTTTTTGAAAGTTTATAGAAATCCACATTTTCCACTTTTTCGTAAAAAGTTTTACATCAATGGAATTTTGTCGATTTGAACTTTCCAGTGCAGTAATTAGATTTTTAAAATTCCGTTTACTTTGTGTGATTTAAGGGAGATTTGGCTGTCGTTTCTAGCGACTTTTATATTCCTTCCCTTCTCCCTGTACCGGCGTTCTTATAGAAGAGTAAAAGAGGGAGAGAGAGAGAGAGAGAGAGAGAGAGAGAGAATGTGAGAGAGAAAGTGATACAAAGATAGTCATAGATTAACTTGGTTTACCTTTAAACTCTTACTTCTTCCTCTCTCTCATTTAATACTTTTCCTCTACCTCTAGCATATTTTTCATAACATAGAAACGTAAAAACACACACAATTACACATACGTGATATGTGACAACAACATACACATAAACACATCAACATTATAGATATAAGATTTACTTTCTGTGTCTTTCTAATATAAAAACGCGCATGCATTGCTATTTTATAACTGTCTTCCGTTCTCCATTCCTCTCTTTCTCTCTCCCCATTGCTCTCGTTCTGTATTCCTTTCTCTATCTTTTCACTCTTCGTTCCTCTTCCTCTCTCTCATTTAATAGCTTTATTTTGTCCCTCTACCCCTAACTATACACTTCACCTGGTCATCTGGGGCTTATCACCATTTCTCTGCTTCGACCATTGTCCGTGCACATTACATCGCTTTTTCCTCGCTTCACTTTCAAATTTCCTACACACGCCAGCATCACTTACTTCGTGAGGAGTCGAAATATACCTACTGTTTGTATGTATCCGTTTCTGTTGTTATACGTGCTTTGTTTCTACATTAAGTTCTTTCTTCCAAGGAATCTGGGGCTCACTCATTCATGTTTTCGTTACGTTGTCTGTCTGCAGACAATAACTGCAGGTTATTTTTGAGAAGTGTTCCCCACTCGGTGGTGTTTCGGAGCAAGTCGTCATATTTGTTTCATTTTTCTCTATTATGTGCGTATGTGCATCCTTAGATTTCTAATGAAGTAATAGGCAGTGAAGAGAAGCCGTCATAAGAAAACTTTTAACTACCTCTATTCCTTTCTCCCCCTCTCTCTACCTCTTCCTCTCTCGCTCTCTCAAACGCATACACGAGCAAGTACACAAATAAAACTCATGTAAAATAAAACTCATGTTCGTCAATGTTTTGTAAATATACCACGATTTTCACTAGGGTGTTAGTGTTGGGGTTTTAGGGTCAGGGTTAGGGTTTAGGGTTACGGTTATGGTTAGGGTTAGGATTAGTGTTACGGTTACGGTTTTAGGGTCAGGGTTAGGGTTTAGGGTGAATGTTAGGATTAGGTTTAGGATTAGGGTTGGGTAATCGTGAGGGTGTTAATCTGAAAAATTACAGATATGTGAAAAGTACCGACCCTGCCATCTATTATAACTTTTGTTCTGTTTAATATATACATAGATTATGCCTCCAAAGAAGAGAGTTTGCTGGGAAAAGAAAGCAACCGGTTTAAAATGACAGCAACAGACTGCAGCAATTCATCACATTCCAGAAGTTACTTTGAACATAATGCAAAATGGTGCATCAACATCTTCTGCCCAATCTGATAGAATTCTGGTAAAACTCTGTAGCAACAGACCGCCAGCAATTGCTTCATCACAAATTGCCGTCCTAGCTCCTGCGAAAAGGGATTACCCTGCTATGTATAATCAAGGCAGCGCAAAAAGTTGTTTTGCACAAGCATTTCTATAGCCAATTAGACGGATGAAATTTACGTACGCTTAATAATATTACGTAAAATAGCCTTCAGGCTCTCCCTATTAATTTCATCGTCTTTTGAATTATGAACTTATTTACATCATAAGGGTTTTCTTCGTTGTAAGGCTTTCTTTTTTAGTTGATTGTCATCTAGCAAGACTTATCGTAGATGGCGTAATAAGTCACACCCGGACAAGGTCGGGTTATACTGCAAGTAGTTATATATAGTTGAAATTTACAGGAAAACAAAAGACGAAGACAGATGTAAGAACAACAAGCAATGTATTTGTTAAACGCTTGGAAAGAATGGAAGAGTCATTGACGTTTAGAGCGAACGCTCTTCGCTAGAAAGGATTAAGAGGAAAAAAAACAGAGAAAGAATAAAAAAGAACAGAGAGAGGAAAAACGGAGAAAGAAAAAGTATATACGTATGTGTGTCTATATATATATATGCATGCATATATATATATATATATATATATATATATATATATATACATATATATATATATATATATATATATATATATATATATATATATATATATATATATATATATATATACATATACATATATATATATATATATATATATATATATATATATATATATATATATATATATATATATATATATATATATATATATATATATATATATGCGCGCGCGCGTGTGTATGTGTATATACACACACTCAATTAATATCAGGACATAAATACATTTAGTTACATACAGAACCGTAAACCAGTATTTT
>NC_142930.1:30091835-30114335 GCF_046866305.1 Octopus bimaculoides | reverse complement strand
TTATTGCTAGTGTGGAGCAAAGGAAAAGAGAAAGGCTATATACTACAGAAATGATGGAGATACGAAATATAGGGATACATTCGTCGCATTCATATTGAAAAAAAAAAAAAATTTACATCAAAATTTTTTGTGAGAATCTGATAAGAAAAGGACAAGTGTCATGTAACACACAAAAAAGGTACGAATAATCAAATTTTAAAAGTCGTGAAATATACATAAGTAGAGGTCAACAAATGCCAATGCTTCTCGTATATTTTCCATCACACAGGTATAGCTGTATTGCTTCAGAATTTCACTGCGCAAACATATCCTCCTGCGTTCTATCATATTGATTGGAATCTCGAGCCAATGTCTTCTGCCATCAGATTGACTTCACAAATAAGTGGAACTGAAAAGGGACTGTGTGGAAATCAGTCACACGGGACATATAATGTGTGCATCTATACGTGTATATATATACGTATGAATGTGTTCTGTCGTATCAGTGTCTGTGTCGTGCTGACATGTTTACCGGTTGTAAAAACAAACAAAAGTTCTGTTTCTATTTATATCCCATCACTTAGTAGGTCACGAAATAGAATTGATAAGATAACTATCAGACAGAAATAAATAATGGAGCCCAATATATGATATAGATGTTGTTGTTGCTAATAATGGTAATTATTCCGGAGAATATTTAATTGTTGATTTTGTGGTTTGTGTTAGGAATGATATATTAGTGAGTTTTATGTTTGACTGTATTTTAGTTGATATTTACGTAAAATATTTGTTTGAACATGAATTTTTATTTCAACTTGTGTGTGATATTGGTATATTGTATTTAAAGTTGGCAATAATTTTTATCATGTCTTATTTCTGATAACTGCTCCTTGTAGCGGATTGTCTCTCAGAATACTTTATTGACTAATCTAAAGTCAGAGTCCAACTTAACCCGAAAGTCGTCCCATGACTTAACCTTGAAACTTTTTTGCTGCCTCTGCTGCAACTTTTCGTGTCTCAGTGTGCCGCATGCACAAAAGGAGAGAATCGTTGCCAAGCTAACGTTTGTAAGCTCTACCACTTTGTTCGGACAAAATCTTTAACTTTCTGGTTAAACCTAACTGTTCTGTTTTGTACAACCTGGCGCTCCGTCATGTCGCTTTTGTCCACAGCAGTATACATCTGAACGAAATTATCTCCAGTCTGTTTCACTATCTTGAGTTTATTCACGAAGGTTTCTGAATCTGAATGTAAACGGTGTCTGCATATGTGTTTCTGATCCCATTATCCACCAGGATTTCCCACTTTATTCTGCAAGTTACTCTGTACTTAACAGTTTTGAGGTGTATCGTTGCAGTCGATTGTTTCGGGTTGCAGAAACCTAGGTAGTGATCAGGCGATAGCTCGGCCCTTCTCTTTACAAGAACGTTCAGCACAGAATCAAAGAGGTCCGAGTCAGTGACAATATCTGTTAGTGACCTCTGTCTCGAAGCTCCCCTATCCCAGAATATCTTCTGTTTATGTAGTACGACTGGTTTCACTCGTCTCAGTTGAGTTGTTCACTCTCATACTACCATGAAACGAATTTATTTTTTTCATCATTGTACTATTATTGTAATAAGTAGCATATTTTATAGCAAGTGTAATAGAATTAATTCTTGCTACGCGAAATTGATAACATCAATTACAAAGAGATAATAACCGCAAATGTGAAAAGGTATAAGATAGAAGTTTTCATTGTCAGGTACGCAACGAAAATTGGTGATTACAGAATTAGCATTTTCTTGAAGGCGTAAACGTGAAGCTAACCTAATTTTTGTTATAGAATGCTGATTGCAGCAATATCCAGCTTTGTTGAGTTAATGACACTTGAAGAATTGTTCGTTGAATGAAACTTGTGAAGTTTAAAAAGGAAATACTAGCTTGTATAAACGTATGCATATACACACACACACACACACACACATATATATATATATACATATATATACATGCACACACACACTTTATTACATGAAGCCCAAGCACAAATGTACTCACACATGCATATATACATGCTTAAACATGCCATTTGTTAAAAAGTAAAATTAAAATCTACCTCTAAATTTGAACACTGAAATTTGCGCAATTACTGTCTGAAACAATAAGATACCCAAGTTTTTGTTATTTTTCATTCTACTTTGCGATAGAGATATGCCTACTTAAAATAGTATATTTCCCCCAACAATACAAATATACGAATCTACATAAATACATACAAATAAGCATAGACATTGATTTACTATATAAGGAAAAATAAATAGAAAATGTTAGTTGGTAAATCCAACGTGCTATAAACAACACAATGACGAGCATTTTAATAGTAGGAGTTATATACATGTAAAAAATCAAGCACATACACACACCACAGTTGACATTAATCTGTGGTTAACAGTTGAACAATTTTATATTTATTATCTCGATCATGTTTTAATCGACGATTTCAATTGCAACACGATTGTCACAACACTTTGTTTTTTTTTACTGCAAAACGCATCACTAAGTATAACGTATATGCCTAATGTATATTATATATATACTTATATTTCTAATGTATAATATACATATATATATACATATGTGTGTGTGTGTGTGTGTTTGTATATGTAAATGTCGAACGATGAAATCAGTGCTCAACACCACATTGCTGATATATAATGTGAAATCTTATAATCAGCTGAGAACACAGACTTAGTACCAGAAGTGATAAATACTGAAAGTGGTAAACCAGAGCTGCAAGAACGGGAAGGTGTAAATGTAACCGGAATGTTGATGAAAACTTTTTACGATATTTCTCCCAGTGAAATGCTTTACAAAAAAGAGCTCTTAGCATTAAAAATCTTAATACATAGATATTACTTTTGCGCTTAAGGTGGTTTAGCAGAGAGAGGGCTCAATAAATATGAAGTTATATGCGTGTTTAATGTGGTTGTACAGTGAAATATAAAATCAGAATGGCAAAAATGCACTCGAAGAAGAAACAAACTGGCTATACATAGTGAAATATGTACATTTATATATGCATATGTTTAGTTGAATTTGTACATCGCTTTTAGAATTATACAGTATTTTATAGAATATTTTAGAGATAGAAACATCGTAAAATCTTCATTGGCATTTTGGTTGGAGTTGCATCTTTAGAGATTTTCCTTTTCGGTTTTAAAGATGTTCCTGGCTTGAACACTTATCTCTTGTGATATTCATTTCTACCTTTTGCTGATGAGAAAACTCCATTGTTTATTTCAAATGAGAGACTGCTAGAGACATGAATCTGCGTTTGGAACAAACAAATGAAAATATCTTTATTTATATATGTTCAAATATCTTTAAGTGTTATATTCCAAGTGTGATTTCGGTTTGGGCATACTTATATTTGAATATACTATGACTACAAATATTTATTTATTTATATTTTTAATTGTGCTTCTGTCATAAATCTTTATGCAAAAAATAATTTTGTTATGCTTTGCAAAATATTTATTTATATACATAGCGCAGTAGGTTGAGTAATAAATATATCTATAACATATTTTAAAATCATTTTCGCAAACATTCCCTTATTTTTATTATAACATCAAAACTAAAAATGTTTATGAAAATTACTCACGTTTTGCTTGTCAAGAGTTATCGGAAACCTTGTTTTGAAATGTATGTATGTATGAATGCATGTAGAATTGTATACTTGTACGTATATATATATATATATATATATATATATATATATATATATATATATATATATATGAGCCAAAAAATATAACTCAGAGCACATTGGCACGAATATGAACAATAAAATGAATAAGTTGCATGAAATACCAACTGAGATGAATTTCAGATTTATTGAAAATATCTTCCGTTTTGAGATAGCAGTAAAGAGTAGCCTTGTGGCAATTGAAGCCATATCTAAATGAAACGAGGAGACAATGTCAAGAATAATTTTCTTTTTTCCGAAATTGACATGCCATTAAGGAAAAGATCGTTAGCAGCTCTCTGTCTCTATATGGCTAAGCATGTGAAATCAATGTAGAACAACTGATGTACTAGCGAGTGCTATAATTGCATGATAGTGTCGTTGTTTCGTAGAGTAGTGTTTTTTTTGGGGATAACATTTATATCTTCTTCATAAGAGTAATATGTACCTTGTTTTCAATTAGCTTTAAAAAAGCGCTAACTCTGAGACTAATGTTAGTTTTGCTTTTATATATATATATATATATTTACGTATGGAAGGCTACGGGCTGGCAAAATCATTAGCAGGCCCGAACAAATATTGAGTGTATTACTTCTGACTTCATGTTCTGAGTTCAAATTTCACCAAACGTGACTGCTTTTCATTCTTTCAGGTCGATTAAGTAACACAGTTCAACACTGGAGTCAATGCTATCGACGTGTTTTCAACCCAACCCCAAATTTATCCCCCACTCATATACAAGTACCTCTGGTGCCACTGCGTTAGGCAAGTGTCTTCTGCTATAGCCTCGGGTCGACCAAAGTCTTGTGAATGGATGTGGTAGACCGAAACTGAAAGTACGTATATATATATATATCTATGCGTGTGTGTCTCTGTGTCTGTGTTTGATCCCCATCACCGCTTTGTAACTGGTGTTCGTGTGTTTACGTCCCTATAATTTAGCAATTCGGCAAAAGAAAACAATAGAATAAGTCCTAGGTTTAAAAAAAGAAGGCCTGGGGTCGATGTGTTCAACTAAACCCATCATGTTCGCATTCAAATGACTGAAACAAGCAAAACAAATAAAAGAATAAAAGAAAATATATATGACTGTATGGTAAGTAGCTTGCGTACCAACCACGTGAAGTCGTCTAATCACTAGTTGGGTTGGGCAATCTCCCACTCCCACTCCAGTAGTCTTCTTTGTTAACTTTTTTCCTGTCATAACTAAAAGTTTTAATAGGAAATAATTGTTCCCAACAGTCTCAAAATAATGACAGTTCAGAAAAAAGAAATAGTTCAATCAACGAAACAGAAGCAGTTCAAAAAAAAAAGGAGGAAGAGATAAACAAGGAAAACAGTTCAAGGAAAAAGTAAAGAAAGAGAGTTTTTTTTTTTTTGAAAAGGAAAACCACAGAATCCTCGGCAGGAACAAAATGGCTACATCGTACTCCAGCCCTGGCTTGAACTAGTATTCCGTTTCAGGCAAATAAATACACAAAAGTCCTGGTCCGTAATCCAGCGACCGAAGTGAGAAAAAAAAAATCTGTAAATGCTTTCTGCCTGCTGAACTTGGTTATTTCATAGAAACGCCCACCAGCAGCCAGCCACACACTATGCCTGGAACAGGCAACAATTCAAATTTCTCAAATTTTCAAATTTTCGACACCGCCAAGCATAAGCGAAATGCCTCAGAACTGGGCAGAATATACTGTAAAAATAGAAACACAATACTTCTACCCAGCTCACACAAAAAACAAAAACAAAACACAAATACGCTTACGCCGACGGTGTCCTCTGCTCCTTAGACGGAGCTGTAAGCTACACGTCTATCTTCAATGGTAATCGGAAGCAACTAACTCAAACGCATGCGCGTAAGCAAGCTACTTACCACACAGCCACTCCTGCGCGTATAAGAATTTATACACTCATATGTATTATAAGTAAGTCCATAGATGCAAAAGAAGGCGGTAAATATAATACCAAAGATGGAGTAATATCCTATTTATTAAAGTCGAAAACAATGTTCAACAGTGAAGATTTTTTTCGGACAAAAGAAATAGTGTATGTTTGTATATATATATATATATATATATATATATATATATATATACATACATACATAACGTCAACGATATTCACTTTCTGTTTGGGCACCTGTTATTCGAACGAAGAAAATGGCATTACATTTCAAATACTTTCAATGCATTATAATCACTTTCTTGTCTTCTATTTCTCATTCTCTTCTTCCCCTCTCTCTCCCATCGAACTATTTATTTCTAACTCTCCTTTCCTCTCCCAATCTCTCATTCTGTCTCTCGGTATAAACTGCTTCCGGGAATAGTCTTTGTGATACTCGTAGTTTGACAACGATTTATATGACTGACTAGAATAAATACAAAAGATAAGAAAATACGTTCACTTACTATATAACAAAATAGCAGGACATGGCTGTCTTCAGTCGAGTCATTTATCTGATGTACAATGCTGTGCTTGGATGCGTTCCTGTTTCATGACAGTCTTTGGCGAGCAGCCATTCTACCCGGTAGGTCCATAATTCAATGAAACTTTAGGCTCGGATTATACATTGAAATGGAAAAGAGACATTGTGTTGGAGAGAAACAACTTACGCCTAAATGAATGTGTTTGGTCAGAGTGAAAAATGTATTTTTCCTCCTATTCCCCATCTGCTTGGTTTACTTCTTCGTGTACTACTACTACTACTACTACTACTACTACTACTACTACTACTACTACTACTACTACTACTACTACTACTACCACCACCAATTCTCCCTCCTCCTTCTCATTCTCTTTCTTCTCCGCTTACTTTACTTATTTCATATATTTATCATATCCGCCATGTTTTTGGTTTCCGCATTTGCAAAATGAATGATGGCAATATATTCCACAGTTCTCTGAGAATAAATTTAATTATATGTGACTATGGAAAGGATTTACAATGATGAATGAAGAGTATACATATATGCTCATTCTGTTTTTATTTTTACGCTATGTATATTTTTTATGTGTGTGAAAGAAATTATTAAATCAAATCCTGAAGTTATTGTACACTGGTGTCTAACTGTTTCAATAAAATGCATGATTCTGTTACAGTATTGTATAAAATGGATACGCATAATACATTACAGAGGCCAGCGTGCATACGTAAAATGCTGTGTGTGTATATATACATATCTGTATATGTATGTATATATATGTGTGTGTGTGTGTGTGTATGTATGTATAAATATATAAATATGTATATATGTATATATATGTGTGTATATATATGTGTATATATATCTGTGTGTGTGTATATATAATTTTTTTTTTCAGAATGAGATAAAAATCCAAGGCTGTGAGAATTTTAGAACATTTATAAATAGAAGGTCTTACAGTTGTTTCCGGGATATTTTTTATATCCCTTCATCGGAGACGGTGTGAGAAAATGGTAAAAGAATAGTTAATTTAGATAAGATATGAAATAGAGTGAAGTGAAGGAATGAAAATAGATGTGTGATATGCAGGGATATTGCATTTGTAGATCCATTATTTAAGCAGAATGGTATAAGTTTCCAAACCTTGTGAGTAAATTCCAATAGTATCTAAAAATGGTCATTCCAAGTGTAGAGTTTGTATACAGTGCTATTGAATCGACGGTTTTGTTTAAATAAATATAAAACCACCTGGATGCACCCAAGATCTAAGCACTGGCATGTCATATACTATATTCTGATCAGAAAAAAGTGATATGAATGCCGTTTTTAGCGTTCGGGCCATGAGAGAGGCAGAGAGTTGGATTGACCATCATCTAGTGCGTGGAAAAATAGATTTTTCGATAATGCCTAAAAATCTGGTCCTAAGGTAACCAAAAAGTTAAATGTTGCAAACTTTAGATTATCAAGCAACTTGCAAAGATTCCACGATGCTATAGAATGTATCAATCTCGACTCCAAATATCTATGGGAATATTTCAAAACAAAAGTATTTCAGGATGTACGTTCATCAGTGGGATTTAAATCTCATAAATCCAGTGACAGATTCTCAGATAGATTAGCAGAAATTCATGATCTACTTTTTCAAGAAGAACAAAACTTAGGCAATACACTTCGGTCTCACTCCTTGAACCCCAAGCATTTGAAGAGGCCAAGATAACGCATGTAAGACTCAAAAGAGATATAAGGAAGAATGTTACGATCGAGAAGGTGAATGACAATGACCTTTTTGTGTTTACAGTTTGTGACAGACCATGCCTGTTTTTTGTTGAGCTCAAATCTCATTTGCGAACCCATGGAAAACGAATTTCCACCAACTATTCTGCCTATATGCCCGTGCACACCCTTGAATGCAGTGTATGCCAGAAGGTTTGCAAATCTAACGGAGTCCTCAAAAGATATTATTTTAAGATCTACGAAGATCAGAACTTATCTGCAGCTCTTGGTGGTCCAAATCGGATGTGCAATCTATGTGGGTGACTTTTCAGGACATTGTCTGGTTTAAAAAGTCACAGCTGATGCCATGTTGGTGCTAAGGTGTAGGTACAGGAGGTAGTGTATATATACACCATGTATATATATATATATATATATATATATACAAAATGGCTGATAGTTAGCAAGGTGAGACACACATAAGAAAGAAGGAAACAAAGGACCACTGATGAGGTCACAGAAGTGTGACGAAAGAACTCTGCCCGAATTAAGATTAAGATTAATGTAATATAAAGCTGAAGCAAATTAACACCAAATATACAGTGCGTGTGTTTTTATTGGCTAAACTGGCAATATGACCATCCCCAAGTACAACAATATATATATATATATATATATATATATATATATATATATATATATATATATATATATATATATATATATATATATATATATATATACATATATATATGTGTGCGCGTATGTGTGTGTGTGTGTGTTTGTGTGTGTGTGTGTGTGTGTTCAATCGCACCGTACGCAGAATGTTGCTAAATATCGAAATCGAATATAATCTTCCAGCATGTCATGTTCACGATTATATCCTGTGTTCTGTTACTCGTTAAGTGTTTATCATTTAACAGCGAAGTAAATTTAGCTTTAAATAGGTATTTAAAGTTGCTATAATTTACTAGTTTGCGTGGCGATAGAGGTTTTACAATTGATCAAGGATTTGGGGGGTTTATGCTATAGACGGATTCTTCCATGTGAGGTAGTTCATTCTGCTCTCGTCTACAATACGTACGTGTAAAGTTATAAAACATTGCATATTTCGGAGAAAATACTAAGTGGTTCTATATAACATCGCCGTTTACATAATGGTTAGCTGTAATATTTTTTTAGTGTTTTCCTCGTGAGAAAAGCACATTCTAATTGTGGCTAGCGTTTCCCCTATCGTCATGCATAATACTAAATTTATATAATTTAAATGAACATCCTTTCAATATGAAAGTAACGTATTTTCTTTTCATCACTAGAGGATTTGATGCAGAGTAACATAGTATAGGAAAATAATTTTTTTATGCATGATCACCTTTATAATCAAAATATGATAGAAAAATGGTATGAAATTTGTCTCTTTCTGAATAAATGAGATTCGCTAGTTTCAGGAGAAAAACACAGAAAAGAACTTTGAAAGTTCGTTTGATGACATTTGATGGTATAGTAAAACGGATATGAGAAGTTGTTTGCTGTAGGATTCTTAGGATGTTTATAAATAATTCAGATATTGCGTAAAACAGAGTTTATGACGCACGAGGAATAGATTTGCATGAATTGCTTTTTTCCAAAGTATGTTTCTCAGAAAATAAGCTACGAACTGCTGAGTAACACTTGCATAAGCGGTTCTCCGGGCATGTTTCGTTTTTAATTGTAGTTATTTCACTTCTTTTGCTCTTGTCAAAGAAGTTAACAGCAAATTTCCTATTTGTGTTATTCCAGATACTTAATAATTCAAATTGAGTGAACTTTGTCTCTTTGGTGTTACAGCTGGTCAATGAGAATCATAATGTAATTATTTGTTTTTGCAACTAATGTGAACGAAACGCTGAAAGCTTCAATATTTTTTGCTTAGCATGTGGAAGAAAACGAGAATTGTTTTAATAGGCATATGTCCTAGAAATTCCATTAATATTTTACATCATCGAAAGTCTAATTTTGTTATGCAACGTAGGAGATCAGTAACATCAATGTGTTATGTAAGGCAAAAATTGTTGTAACATGAACTATTTCATTTTAATTGCTACGTACTGACCATAGTTATCAGCAGAAACAAGCACTATCATTTAGTGTTGTGCACAGTAAAGGAAGAAGCAAATTCCTTCAAAGTTAAGGTCACAACAATGTTTCACTGGTTCTCTTTCAAATGGTTCGCCTCCATACGCACAGTTTCTTACACATCAATCGATTTACTTCTTGCCCTAAACCATTGGATATGTGTGTCTTGGCTGACGGGAACCGTTTAGTAATCCAAACCTCAAATAGATTTCTTTCTAATTAAGATACGAGAGCAATATTTCTAGGAAAGTAGCACGTCAATGCGATCGAATGTATTATTCATACTAATTGAATTTATACTATTGATACTGTTATTGATTATTGGATAAACTAGAATTTATTCTATTGACTCTCGTGTGGGGCAACGAATTGAATGGCGTGAGGTGTTAGACCCAATATTGAATTTTCTTTCAATTCTCTACTTCACAAATCAGATAATTGTGATAAATGTTTCTTATGTTTTAATGACAGTTCTGACTGTGTGAATATTTATGAAGATAATTGCTTGCTGAAATCTTGGCGCGCACCATGTTGTTAGAAGACAGTTTCAGTAAGTCCTTTGCACGATTTAGGAAACTGATTGAAAGCAATTTTACATAATATGTACAATTATTGGATAGGATTAAATATGGTTAAAACGAAGTAGCATCCTGTACTCTTGTGTCTAAGAGAAAGAAACTAACCTGGAGGATTCATGAAATGGAGTTAGACGAGATAGCTGTTAATTTACTTATGAAATTGTTATATATTGATTTACATAAGATACATCAAAGAGAATGGAAGTTTGTACTACTCTGATATTAATGAAATGCGACTTCAAGCAATATCCATGATAGACATTTAGCTCATTATCGCATTATGATAAAGCCCTATTTAGTTATTGTATTAACGCTACAACAACTGAAGGTTTTCATGATAAATATAAACGAAGGAGATGGGAGACTGAAAATTAGGTGATGTGATCATGAACGCAGTTCATGAATATAGTATGGTATTAAGGTTGAAAGAAACAGATTATATAACATCATGACTTAATGATAATGACATTCCAATTACAATACATTATTGATGAAATATACTTGATAGGGTTTACTTTAGTGTGTGTGTGTATATATATATATATATATATATATATATATATATATATATATAAAGAGAGAGAGAGAGAGAGAGAGAGAGAGATAGAGAGATATACATACAAACATACATATATATTTGTATGCTCATACATTTCCAGAGTTAGTTTTAACTTTCACTATTTTCACAGTCACTGTATTAAGTGCTATTATTAAACTAGTGGGCTAATCTCACCGAGGAAATGTCTAAGAATACAATTAAAAACAAATTAAAAAGACAGTTCTATATTTAAGAGATGAGGAATTATTTACATTATTTACATTTGACGGATATTTGTCCTCATCTTGTTTGTTGTTAACACAACGTTTCGGCTGATATACCCTCCAGCCTTCGTCAGGTGTCTTGGGGAAATTTCGAACCTGGGTTCTCATTCCTAACGATGTTACTATTATTATTATTATATTATTATTATTATTATTACTATTATTAATCAGGTCGCTGCCGTGAATCGAACTCGGAACCTTGGGGTTAGTAGCCCGTGCTCTTAACCACTACACCATATGCCCGTGGGCAATTATGGTGTGAATTTTAAGGCTTATAAATCTATTATTTTTCTATCCTTCCTCAATACCGGTTCCCATATGCTATTCATATCTGCACTCGGTCTGCTTAGGAGGTTGTTGTGTCCTAGCATATTGATAAATCGGGTATAGCTGATCATGTATGGAAAAATGGAAACCACCTCCCCCTGTGGGATGAAGTTAAAATAATAGACAGGGAACAACACTAGAAAATACGAAAACTAAAAGAAGCAGCACAAAAAGTGAAAGCAAATCAGACAAAAACTGTTGTAACGTCGAAGTCATGTGAGCCGACTTACAATCAGAGACATGATTGGTTGGCTCACGCCATACCATTCGTTAAAAAAAAAAGCATTCCCTTCTGTTTTCCATTCAGCCACTGTGTAGCCTTGAGTAACACACGGTGCCGCATATATAAGGTGCCCATCTCTTGTCTTCGTCCCCAATTTTTCACCCGAAATATTTTTAGGTGGTTTTTAATTTGGTGGCAATGTTCTTCCGTTAGTCACACGGAGCAAATTTTCCACAGACATAACAAACGTTGTCTGGGTGATTCACACATCCTCTCCTATTCATGATCTAACAAAATGAACACTGTCAAAACAGTAATCATGCAGAGCGAGAGATACACATACCCAACGTGACGAGAGCACAAACGACACAGAGTTACCAAGAATAAAAATTGACCTATTTGGCGCTTGTACACAATACGTCAGCGCTATCTATTGCTAAACTAAATAATGAACTTTCTCATGGTTTGTTTTATTGCTGTTATTTCTTTAATTTTAAATTAAGGCCTCTTTCATTTTAGCAAATTTTATAATACGGCCTATATCTACCCGAAAGTATACTTACAATCTTGTGCATACAAAACTCAAAATCCGGACGTGTTAGAACAGTTCTGGATGTAGATTCAGAATCAGCATCCCCGATTTAGTCTAAAACACGTAGTCTAAACCCCAGTAGCAAAATCTTTGTTGTCCAGTGTAATAGGCAGTGGAGCCGGTCTGGCACTGCTGATTATTTTCAGAGCACTGATTGTGCCCGTGTGTGAGTCACTCGTTGGAGAGTACACCTAACAGCATAAACATTACTTAAGTATCATCGCTGATACTCTAAAGCAATGAGGATCAAGTTTCACCCTGCTGTTTTCCACAGTAAGTTAGAAAGTTCTATGTAGAATCTGAAACAAAGGAAAACCGAAACCCAGACACCTGCATGTTGATAATGAATAAATGGGGAAAATGTATACAAAGGAAGAGGTCTATCCATATCATTATTGTTACAATAATTAAAAGCAACTAGAAAAAAAACTCTTGACTGCAGAAATCACTGTTCGTTGGGAAAGTAGGATGGAATGCGAACACCGATTGTGGCTTAGGAATGAGGAAGGAAGTGGTGTGTAAAGATTTCAATAGGAGTGGAATGTCGTAGTTGTAGGGCAGTAAACATAGGATTGACTCGTCATCAGGCTAACAGTAAACGTCGAAGCCTCAGACAATAGCTAAGTAAAACTATTGCTCCATGTTGACTGGTAATATATATGCATCACACATACCCAGACAAACATCACAGATACACACACACACACACACACACACACACACACACACACACACACACACACACACACACACACACACACACACACACACACACACACACACACATATGCATATACATACATATGTATATTTATAAACTTGAGGAGATGAAAATATTTTTTTGAACATTGACACTTGAAACAGATAAGCTATGATTAATAGAATATAAATACCGGGTTTGTATAATATATATTATGCGTGTGTAAGTGCATGTATTATATACATTTTATAAATATCTCATAAAAACACCCACACACATACGTACACACAGACATTGTTATCTGAATTAAGTGAATTGAATTTATCCTCGATAAAACGTAAGTACCGAAATATAGACTCATGATTAACTTGCTTAACGTGAACACTAGTTTGAACTTAGAATTCATTGATCCAGTTGAATATCAATCATAGATTCTTTTTACCGATCACGGGAGAAGTGTCCTAGCATTTACACCTACCTTTCTGATTCTGTTCTCACTGCACTGAGACAGTTGAGTGCATCCATATCTAAGAATTAATTTTATTACATGTATGACCTGGCTTTTCTCTCACGCTGGTGTAAATCCAATGCTTATTCATGTTAATATCCATGTTGTTAATCGACTCCTCTTTCTATAATTACATTTCCGCAAGAGCATTTGGAATATAATGCACACGTGTGTACGTCAAACAGAGTTCAGTATATCTGTTCATGTATATTTAATGAGTAACGAGTACGTGACGTTGAATTCCTCGACATGAAATATTAATATATTCTATCTTAGTATTGACAATTGTCTTCTTTACTTGTGCATGCTTTACGCAGATTATAGACTAATTATATGTGACTGAAATTGTGTGTACGAAAATACGTAGGCTTGAAAGCTTGTCTGTGTGTGTGGGTCTCTGCGTGTGTCTGCGTCTGTGTGTGTGTGTGTGTGTGTGTGTGTGTGTGTGTGTGTGTGTGTGTGTGTGTGTGTGTGTGTGTGTGTGGAGAAAGTGTTGGTGTATGTCTTCAGATGTGCATAAACGGACACATATATGCATTTATATATTTATCCATCTCTTTGTCTCTCGTGCTATATATCTACATATGAATATATGAATGTCTGTATTGGGCACAGGACTCTCTCTCTCTCTCTCTTTGTCCCTGAGCATATACATTCCCAGACACAAACGTATGTACCCACATATATACTCAAAAAGACATGGATACACATATCTTTCTATTTATCTGTATGTGTGTGTGTATATGTATATCTACACAAACCCACTCACACACATAATAATATATACATGCTGGAACATCTTTTCAAGAGACTACACGAATATACAAACTTCGACAAATCTAAACATTATACACACAGATTCTTAAACATATTCATGCATACATAAATATGATATGCATATCAATTATATGTATGTATGTATGTATGTATGTATGTATGTATGTATGTATGTATGTATGTATGGATGGGACAGCGTGGCATGTATCTGAATGAATTCGTTTATTGTGTAACCAACAATTCATTTAAATATCATATTAGTATTGACGAAACGTGAACTGTATTCGTTACATCTCTAAAATATAGAAATATCTAAAGGTCAAATTATTTCATGTGGACGTATCCCCTATACAAACTATGCAAATATATTTTCATTATTTATTTCATTGTAATATTTACACTTCTGTAAACTTCATTGCGTATCCGGTGTGTGAGATATAAATTACTCCGTCACTACTGTGTATAGTAAAGCCGACTCTATTGTGCAGTATTTCCGGTCAAAGAATGATCACATACATAAATTGTGTTCGATTTCAACAGAGCAATCATTTCGCCATCTCCAATATAATAAACGTATCAATTTCTCTCTTTCTCTTCCATCCTCGCTCTCCAATCTCTCCTTCTCTCTTCGACCTCTCCCCCTCTCTCTCTCTGACCTCTACCTCTCTCTCTAACTTCTCCCTCTCTCGCTGACCATTCTCTCTCTCTCTCTCCGGTCTCCCTCTCTCTGTTTCTCCCCCTCTTTTCTCTCTCTGTTTCTCCCCCTCTTTTCTCTCTCTGATACACACGCACACATATTTGTATGTAAACATGTATGCAATTATATATATTCATGTACATAGATACAGACATACATGCATACACACACACACACACACACACACACACACACACACACACACACACACACACACACACACACACACACACACATATATATATATATATATACATACATACACATTTATATAACTATGTATACATGCACTCTCATAGGCAATAGTATACGCTATGGGACACAGAATGTATAACCAATAAAACAGGAAATGTTAAGTTTCTAAACCTTTCTTTATTACTAGAATTTACTGGAAGAGGTCAATGATTAGGTTAAATATCAAGAACCAAAAATTGACAATCTTGCTAGATTGTATAATTTCTGTTTAATCTCATCGGGTTCGGAACTGTATTTTGATCATAAACATTCAGAACATTTGTTTAATTACCTGGTGAAACGAATGGTATCTTTAGAACAAAAGAAAAATACGTATCACAAATTGGAAATTAAGTGTAAGACATAACATTAAGTGTTTTGAAACTGTATATGATTAATGTAACCTATTAATACTTATTTGCGAAATACAAAATTATTTGCGAATTAGATTAACCAATAGTATACTTGGTGTTTTTTGACAGAGAAAAAGTGTAATAAATTCTTGAAGTTCCCTTACATACATAATAAATTATATAACTGACAAGGAAAAAAGTTATGTAGTGAATTCGTCATTTATATAACTGCTTGTTACGTAAACTGTACTCCACTAAAACGTTTCGCTGAAGCAAATGTATGCTGAGTTATCATATCAGTTTTTTTAGTATCGTTATGCTTACACACACACATACACACACACACACACACACACACACACACATACACACACATACACACACGCACACACACACACACACACACACAAACTTACTTGGAAATGGATGCGTGGTATTCAATCAAATAATAATATAAATAATATATATATATAGGGTTATGAGCGATTGTCGTGTCACACCTTCAAATTCTACCACAAATCCAAATGCCAAAATGACCATACAGTACATTCCCACAATACCCCTTAGGTAATCACTGTGATCTTATAAATCTATATTTTAACTTCTAATCCCTCACTCATACTCATACTCGAATTTCACAACCATCTAATTATATTCGCGTGCGTGTGCATCCATGCCTATGTATGTACGTGTGTAGGTGTGAATGTATGTATGTATACAAGGTATACATGCATGCGCGTACTGTGGCGATAAGACATACAGATACACGTATATGTGGGTATGCACGTATCCATATACATATGAGTACCACGTCAAAACGGTAGAGGAGTAGGGGCCGAAACCGGACGTGGTTCCTCCTGATGATGTCTTGAGCTAACTGGATCCTATAAAGGAGCTGTTGTGGAAGCAGACCACGAAACATGGTTGAAATTCCTCAGAATGAATTTAAAAATGCAATGACCAATCTTAAAGATATATAATGGAACAATTACTATGAAGCGTTGACAAGTCCATCGGTTGCGGCTCGGCACCTAGACCGGCAAGCCGATAACGTCCGGTGTCGTGGGGCACTGGAGTTTAGTTTGGTCCAGACTCTCAGAGGGAAAAGAATTGGAGTGAGGTGGCAGGTAGGGTGGAGGCCCTAGTCCGGACCTGATCTGGGAGGTTGCTGTTTATTGTTTATTGCGTCTGTTATCACCTCCCGTCTGACTGTTGTCTCTTGCCCTGATTCGTGGTTATGCATGTTGGTGCGACTTCTCTTCCGCTTTTTGTGGAGGGGAAAACCGCTTGTTAGGCGCTCCGTATGCTGTCAAGAACTGCTAAAGGTGGGTTAGGGATGCCGTGGCTATTGATGTGCAGGCATGTACCGAAGCTAAGGCATCTCTGGCACTACCTGGATGGTGGCCGGGTGTGGAATTCGGTGGCAGAGGAATTCTTTCCACGACCGGCCTCCTTGGAGGAATTTACACCCGATTTGATAAAAAGATAGAATACGACTGAATGGCAAAAGGAGTGCCGAAAAGCACTCGCGCTAATACACAGGGCGGGCAAGGCCGGCAGCGGAAATACCACCTCTATATTTTATAAAGGGATGCTAGAGTATAAGAGCGATGACATCCTAGGAGAGGCTCTGGTGTTCGATGAGAACCAGCTAGCCAACCTGTTTCAAAACACCATCAGGTCGGGGTATTTGGATAATTACCAAAGATCCCTGACCTGGCAGTGTTACTGGGATGCTTTACCTGTCCGCGATGAATTGTCCAGGCTCGGAATATCAGTGCCACCAGCATGCTCAAAGTGCGGGCAGGACAAGGAAACTTTCCTGCACGCTCTTGTTCAGTGCCCGGAGTTTCGGGCTTGATAATTTACGTAGAACACCTGTTATCGCACCTGGGAAGAGTACAGTTATCAGCTGAGTCTGTGATAAAGATTGTACCGCCAACCAGTGAGACATGTTTTCTCTGTACGGTCGCAGTAATGAAAGAGTGTGCATGGAGAACAAGAATGCTAGGAGTCGTGACAGGATTCTTCATCTCCGGCCCCGGTTTGCTATACTACTTCAGGTACCACCTGAAGAGCAACACAGGGCCGGGGTGGAGACACCTGTCGCGAAGTATATATGAGAAAATATGGAAGGATGTCATGAGGAAGTTGGGAGTGACTGTCCCTACTTAATTCCACCCATGGTAAAAGCAAGGTGTAGTCGCTGGCATTCCAGCTATATATTTTTGGGAAAAAAAAGTTTCTGAAAATTTTAAATTTATATACATATATAAGTCATCAAATTTTAAAATATAAGCTCACTTAGTACATTTATATGTTTGTGACGTCCTGTATTGTCCTTTGTAATAGATATTTATTATCATAATAAAGAAAATCGGTAGTTGTCTCACGCTGGTGACGTGTGGATATCCAGAAACCCGGGTACGTGTGTATCACGTCAGGTTGGTGATGGGAAGGATGATTTCTCTTTGCAAATACTGATCGAGCACAGAAAGTGAGCCAATAGCCAGCTGGAGGAGCTGTCTTCCTGGGGCTACATGCTACAGTAGCATGAACCCTTAAGGGTTAGCAACATTTAAGTGGCAAACATACTTCACGATATATTGAGTGGATATAGAGATATATCCCTATATAATATATATATATATATATATATATATATATTGCTTATATATGTATACATACATATATATATATATACATATATATATATATATATATATATATATATATATATATATATATATATATATATATATATATATATATATATATATATATATATATATATATATGTATATATATATATATATATATATATATATATATATATATATATAGATAATAACAACAAATGGAGCAAAACGCATGTCGATGAAAGTTCCTTTAATTCCTACATATATGTTTCGAAGCAAGTGAGGGCCATTTCACAAAAAGTCATTATTCGTCGTTTAGAGATAGAAATAAAGCTAGCACCACTGGCCTAAGTAAATTTATTTGGGAACTGAAGGATTGCAATAAGCAATTCTCTTTGGAATGGTCTATACTGGCCACCTCAGTGCCCTATGATAAGGGAGGGAATTCTGCCCTCTTTGTAACTTAGAACTTTTTATATCCTGTTCTCCAAGAATCGCCTAGTTAACCAAATCACTCAGAGGGCGTACCGCTTTCAGCACTTCAAGAAACATACCTTCCTTTATTACAGCTAGCTCCATCATTCCCACTAGGTTACTTCCAAGCAGTATTTTTATTATAGTTATAATTTTTTTTAATTTTTTTTTTTAACCAATATCCTATGAATAATTTCCACTTCTTCCACCGCAACTTGCCTTTTCCCCCCTCCTATAGTTGATTAATTTTTCCCTTCCCAGTAATTACAGCTAAGGCTACCTCGCATCACCAGCGGCTTAGCCATAGATCTGAACTTCTCCTTATGAGCATGTGTTTTGTTATTATTATTATTATTATTATTATTATTATTATTATTATTATTATTATTATTATTATTATTATTATTATTTCTCACCTAACACCCTATACCTCGGTTTCACACTGATCAACGCAAACATTAGGATATTAATATATAACGGTAATGATATTTCTTTTATAATGCTTATGCTCCTCGCTTTAAATCAGTGTGGTATTAATCGTATTACTTTTTATAGCCTTAAACAAAACACATGTGTGTGTTTTTGGGTACATATATGCATGCGTGTATGTGAGTGCATATGTGGGTGGGCGTGTGTGGGTGGGCGTGTGTGGGTGGGCGTGTGTGGGTGGGCGTGTGTGGGTGGGCGTGTGTGGGTGGGCGTGTGTGGGTGTGTGCTGGGCACATGTGTGTGTATATGTGTGAGTATGTTTATGAGTGTAAACTAGTGCATACATACAAGTGTGTAGAAATATATACAAATGTGTGTACGTGTGTGTACGTGTGTGTAGGTATGCGGGCGTGTGTGAGTATTGGCACGTCTGTATATATACAGGAATGTTTGTATATGGACGGGCATGCAAGCTAAGGTGCGCGTGTGTGAGCACATGTATTTGCGAAGGTTTCCATATGTGGTGGTGGTGGTGGTGGGGGGGGGGGGCTCTTGTGTTTGTGTGTATGTGCGAGAACGGGTAGGTACACACAAGCAAATGTATGTACTGGTATATATGGGCGCACACACACGAGCACGGGGCATGTGTGCGGGTGCGTTAGGATGTAGGTGCGTAGGTGTATGTTTGTATATGTGTGTATATATATATATATATATATATATATATATATATATATATATATATATATGTATGTATGTATATATATATATATATATATATATATATATATATATATATATATATATATATATATATATATATATATATATATATATATATATGTATATATATATATATATATATATGTATATATACATGTATAGATATATGAGCATATGGAGGTGTACATGCATATATACATGCATATGTATGTGCGTGTACACGTATATGTGAGTGTGCGGGTGTGGATACTTGCATGTTTGTACATATACAGGGAAGTAGGCATAGATACAGGCACATTTGTATAGGTGAGCGTGTTTGTACACATGTACACGTGGAGGTTTCTGTGTGGGTATGTACACATGGGTGTGCACATATGTATGTGTGTATGTGCGTACACGCACATGTTTGTCAATGGGTGTCTGCACGATAGCAGACACATATGTAAACACTCACTTTAATTATCTCCGCTCACCCACCCGAATAGCTCCTTGACCACAACCTTTAGCTTCACATCAATAACACCCTCACTTTGTATTTTGTATGTAAACTAGCGTTCTCATGCCTAAAGCCCGTGGAATGATATCAGTGACCCCGTCATAACTCTATGTAAACAAACCTTCTAACGGTCACTGTCCATGTAGCAACTCAGCTCGTAAGTTACCCCATCATTTCGTTTTTGTCTTGCTACTAAATGTTTTATTATGTTCTCCCTGATGATAAACAAGTGATGATTCCAGCAACCCTTTCCTTATTTTGTGAAATGGCCCCTTTTTTATGAAATAGCCCTCACTTGCTTCGAAACATATATGTATGAATTAAAGGAATTTTCATCGACATGCGTTTTGCTCCATTTGTTGTTATTATCCATATATTCTCAAAATGTATCACGTTAACTCGGTATATCAACCTGTAAAACGGCTGGGATATCTTGTTTTTTAGTGTAATTTTGCTACCCATGGTAACTATTAACGTATTCAAATTATCGAAAGTTTCAATAACTGAGATAATAAGAAAATTCACTCATCTATTTACATATACACATATATACATACATAGATATACGCATATATATACCTACATATATATATATATATATGTATCTCACTCTGTCTCTCTCTCTGTATATATATATATATATATATATATATATATATATATATATATATATATATATATATATATATATATTAGTTTCAGAATGTATTTATACACATGTTTATATATATATATATATATATATATATATATATATATATATATATATATATATATATATATATATATATATAATGGACATTCCGGTCGATTTCGACTTATGAGACTCTGACAACGTACTCTTTCTTTGTCAGTCATAATGCTTATGTCGAATGTGGCAATTTAAGTCCCGCCAATGATTCACAAAGAAGGCCACATATTTTACAAGTATGAGGATTACAGGTCAGTGCAAGTGCTATATTTGCAGCCGATTTTCTCCTTTGCCTTGCACCCCGAAGCCTATATTAGCTAAAATAGATAGAGAGAAAGAGAGAGGGAGATAGACAGATAGAGATAGAGAGTGATAGAGAAAGAGAGATAGAGAGAGACAGACAGACAGAAAGAGAGAAATAGACTGGAATAGGAAGGAAAGTAAAAGGAAACCTTTTTCGGAGCCTGAGTTGGATAAAAGTGGTGGAATAATCACACCTAATTATTGCAGCCATAAAAAACTGTTTAGCTTACTGGTTGAGGATTGTTGGTCGCTACAAGAGATTAGGTAAAATACATCTCGAAGTTATATATAATTGCTCTCTGGTGTCAATAATATCGACCTACTTGCTACAACTTCCGTGTGCCCTAAATATAAGCTTAAACAATCTTAAGTGTGGACCTAAATTGAACACATAATCGAAACGTTTACCGTAATGAAGCAATGTCATGTATAATTATAACATTATTCATCAGAAGAGAAGTAACAAGATTTATAAAACATGGAATGGCCAAGTTCCCAATAGTACATTACGGTTTTACCGCAGATCTTTTCCTGTGTAATTTCAACTTCTGTAACCCAATGCAGTATAAGTGGTATATGAATAAATCAAAGAAATGTATTAAGTTTTCTCGATAGCCCAAGTCGAATTCAATTATAGTTATGTATATAAATATGTATCAAAGAATACAAAAGAAAAAGATGATATTCCTATCTGCAATATGTCAATTTGTTGACTTGTTATCTTCCCGTGAATAAAATCTACTAACGCAATTTAGAAAGATTTGTAACTCTAAATGTAAACATTCAAATTATAGAACCAATCAAAGTATTTTAAATCTCCTCTTACATTGAAGTAAGAAAACGTTATTCATTAATTTGTTTTTAAAGAGGAGGGCTTGCAGGGAAGAGCAATGAGATGTAACGGAAGGGTATTCCTAGCGATTATCATTTGAGAAAAATGAGAAACTAAATAATGAAATGCACTCAGTTGAGTATTT
>NC_142930.1:30056835-30089335 GCF_046866305.1 Octopus bimaculoides | reverse complement strand
TATAGAATAATTGCGTTCTAGAGATAAGTTGCTTGATTTCATTTGTTGGACACACACACACACTAACACACACACACACACACACACACACGTACGCACAGATATCCGGGTTACGCATCACATTTACGTTTATACCAGAAATAATTGGAGCATTTGGTTTTGTGAGTATGCGCCTAACCGACAGTCTAAATAAGCTTAGATCTTCAGAAACAAGAAATCAACCAACTGATTTACACATTACAAATACAATCTGTTAGCCGAACAGTAAAAATCTGCAAGACTGTTCTCAGGTTTCAAATGTGACATTGTTTCGTTACCTACATGCCAAAAATGGAGCTTTGTATCTTTGTTAGAACCCGGCTCCTTCTCCAGTGGTAGAATTTAAATAATTAAAAACAGAAGAGACATACCTACACATGTACATACATACGTACGTGCATGCATACATGCATATCTAGATATATAACTATATGCATAAGAATAGTTACATAAACATACATACATACATGCATGCATGCATGCATACATAAATACATACATACATACATGCACACATTAAAATACATATATACATATATACAAGCATACCCTGTTGTTGATGTTGAAATTCCAAAACTGTGCACAGTTGTGGAAATTAGCTGCCCAGAAAAAGAGAACATCTATGCCGAACTATTGAGAAATCTGCAGTTACTCTTTCCCGATTAGAAGTTCAAGTTTTATACCTGTAATTATTGGGGACCTGTAATTATTGGGGACTACACTGCCTCAACACCAATCTTGAGAAATTAGGCTTCTGAAAACCAGAAAGGAAAAAGCAACTTCGAAGTCTACTGATCCAATCCATCACTAGAACTGTAAAAATCGGTAAAACCATATATATATGGGGATGTCTAGATATGCAACAATATGCATGAGAATACATACATAAAACATACAAATCTGCACAGAACCATGTGGTTGGTAAGCAAGCTTCTTCCCTCACAGCCATTCCTGCGCCTATCTATATCTATATATCTATATATATATATATATATATATATATATATATATATATATATAAATACACACACACACACATACACATATACATATAATATATACATATATGTATATATAATATATATATATATATATATATATATATATATATATATATATATATATATATGTAATATATATGTGTGTATGTATGTAACTATCTATCTATATATATTTATATACATACTTACAGACGTGTGTGTGTATGCATAAATAAACATGGCTCCTGCTTGTTAAAACGTGTGAAGTTAAGCCTCTGAGAAACCTTGAAAGACTCCAATTAGAGCTAATTGAACTGATATCAAAGTGCTTTCTGGTTTAAATATATTACTACCAATATGCCATAATACCATAATTAAAAAAATATTTTAATTCGTTCAACCGTTACCCATCTGAAAGTAATGTTTTCGACGTTGGAAAATCTAGGTCGGCTCACTACGCACTTGAATAAATACCACTTAATATCTACGTTAATTGTATTTTTCTCTGAGAAATTACGATCGTAAGAATCGAAGTATATGAACCAATGTAATTTTGTAGATTACTCGAATACCAAATACAAGAATTTCTGGAATTTGATGTTTGCTTACATTTTTATATAACAAATAACATGGGTTAAATAATTTAAGCTGCCTAAGCACACATCCAAGGGTTGTTAATATTACTATGTTTATTATTCTCTCGTTTTTCTGCCTTCTTGGAAACAGACTGAGGAATTTTATTTTCATTATCACATATCCAAGGTGGGATTGAATTTTTATCGCTGTCTCTATATCATTATTTTATATTGATATATTTCTTTACTCTTCTCAGTATTGTTTATCTCCTCATCTCCCTCACTTTTTTATACGCCTTCATTTATATCTACATTGACCTCTCCTCATTGATATGGAACCCTCTATCTCTGCATTTCCACTTATGTCGATTTACTTCTCTGTTTGTCTCATCTCCACATTTTAGTCCTGCTGTCATACTCAACTCAGTTTGTAGCACTCAGGTAGTACACATTAAACAGACCAAAACGGTAATAATGTGTTACATATACCCACCAGATGTTTCAAATCATGGGGACTCATTCGAAGAGAGCCCCCAAAAGATGAAGGAAGTATTAACCAGCCTAGATGACAGCCTTCACTCGCTTCCTTTAGGAGACTTCAACCTCCCTAATGTCGAAGGGCCTCTCAGATATGTCACTATATAAACAGAGGTGAGCAGTGTATTGCTCCACCTGAAAAACACGGTTTTTATTGAACAAATAGTGCTACATCCATCAAGAGTAAAACTTTTCTGGGCCTCTGCTTCACAAATAACACTGCAATCATCAATAATGGAGATATCGACGATGTTATGGGACCATAACTTAATAGTCCTAACAATATATGGTCCACAGAAGACTGCAGATATACAAATTACAAGACGCACCCAACTCCTTTCGGTGTGATCTTTCTTAAAAAGAAAAACAATAGCAAAGAATGGCCATTGAAAAGTTATGACACTAGAATCAACATTTGGGCTGAAATGCATAAAAGAATGAAAAGAAATATGTGTATGTACATATACGTACATATTTCTCTCTTTCTATCTATATCTATGTATATATTTACAGATTCAAGCACGAGCGCGTGCACACACAAACACACATACACACACACAAACACACACACACACACACACACACACACACATACACACACACACACACACGTAAGTGAGGCTCCATCGCTGTTTCAGTCTCAAGAATTCATTTAGGAGTCAATGGTCAAACCGTGTCTATAATAGAACACTCTTTCCCAGCATGCCGCGCAATAGGACTGAACCCAAAACCGCGTAGTTGCAAAACGAGCTTCTTAACCACACGGCTTTCCTTTTCTTATATCCACACACACACACACACACACACACACACATGTGCACATCTTTCAATCTCACTCTCTCTCTAACTCTCTCATTCTCTCTCTAACTCTCTCACTCTCTCTCTAACTCTCTCACTCTCTCTCTAACTCTCTCACTCTCTCTCTAACTCTCTCACTCTCTCTACAGACACAGACACACACACATACATACATACACACATACATAATAAATACATACATACATACATACATACATACATACATACATACATACTGCCAATATGCTACAGAAAGCTAGAGCGGTGCATATTGAATCCTAAAGAGCAAAATATTGAAATATCAGATTATAAAAATTAAATTACTGCAAAAATCTCGACCAAAATAAGCCTATTAAGCGAGAAGTAAGAGACATCTATTTCCGTTAACTTGACAGACCACGCCATGCTTATCTCACGTACGAATTACTTGCATTTTTTCTTAACGTATTGAATAGGATATTTCAGTTGAACTATCAGTGTTAATTAAATATTTCTAAGATAACGTTCAATATTTTTGTTATTGGTATTGGTGATTATAATGTTGGATCAACACGGCTACATTCTTCTAAAAAACCACAGATATCCAACTTATTCCATCACCACACTAGAGTAACCTTTCATTCTCTCTCTCTCTCTCTCTCTCTCTCTCTCTCTCTCTCTCTCTCTCTCTCTCTCTCTCTCTCTCTCCCTCTCTCTCTCTCTCTCTCTTTCTCTCTCTCTGTACGAATATATAAGGTGGCTCTTGCAGAGCTTGGCATCTTGTACCCATCAGTGCTGTTTTCTAGCTTGATATCTTAAATGACATACGAGGAGCTGATCGCAAATACTGCAGTAATGTCTCCTTTCAGTTATGGCTCAATATTTCGCTTATTTTTATGATTGTTCTACTGCTGCTTCAATCCTACACGTGACTTGCGGGTTATATATGTGTGTAAACTGGAAATTAAATCCTATGTTACTATCGTGAGTCAACACCCTAACCAATTGGCCACGTGCTTTTTTGTTTCATCTCAATACAAAATTAGTGAGTTACATACACATCATTGCAAGACATCCTAAACTCCTTATGAAAATAGAATTTATATCAATGTCTACTTTTATGGTAGTTAATGGCTATGGCTTCTACCATATTGTCGGTTCTTATTTCTTTGTCTTTGGGATTATCCTTCCGACGGATTACATTATAGAGTGTCCTACCTACAACATCATGTCTAATCGGTGACAGTTTTGGACAACTGCTTATAATGTAGGTGATATTTTCAGTGTGAATTCCACAAAGTCTGCATCGGTTGTCACATATTACGGTTTTTCCTGCATCTCTATCCCCTTTGTGCATCAGATACTTGGTTGATATTTCCTGTTCCTAGATAGCAAACGCATACCCTTCAAAGTGGGTGGTAGTAATCCGACTAATAGTCCGTGATAAACTGATTTGATGATCGTGTATGTATGTATGTATGTATGTATGTATATCATTTGGAATACGTAAGTGGCCCAGTTTACCTTTCAAGTTTAAAATTTTTGAATATGTATTTAGAGTGTTTAATGCCAGTTTGTGGTGAAAATATTGGCACGTAATTCATTTATACCTACGATTTACAATTTGAAATTTCGTTTAAATTCCTTGAGGACTAATCTAAGATTCAACAGTAAAAGCATGTGAACATTGAAGCATATTGAAGTCAGTCAACTATACATAATATTAACATGTGTAAATGTGTGAACAATGGATCTGAATGCGATTAAAATATCAGCTAATCAGTGAAATCAGAGCAATGAGTTCATTCAATTTCAGCAGTGAAACTGAATGATCTCATGTAATTGATTGCAACCTCATGTAATTGATTGCAACCTCATGTAATTGATTGCAACCTCATTGGAAAGGGTAAGGAAGAAGAACCAAAAGCAAGGAACAGAAAAATACAACTGCCGTATATTGATATTGAATAACTTATAATTTGGTATTGCTTTAGATTCCGTACGACTGAATGCTTAAGCATTTAAGTTTACAATCACGAAACCTAGTTTCCTTTCCATTGTGTTGTGACTTGGACAAACGTAATTTTCTATAGTCTCGGGTCGACTCATAATTTGCTAGTTAAACTGGGTAAACAGTATAAAATCACGTTGAGTGAACTACCTGTATAATTCACAAAGTTATAGCCTTGTATACGTTCTATCAAGGTTGATCCTAACTGTATATAAATTTAAGTGTATATGTGGAATACTCATCCTACTGCCGGTTAATTTAGTAGCAGGATATTCAGTTGATCGAACCACAAAATCTTCACCCAAAACGATGGAGTCTTTCACCTCGACTTTATCTGTTCTATTGTGTTGGCAACTAAGTTCCCGCCGCTTTTAAATTTTTGGAATTTATTGTGTTTTTAAATTTTGGAATCTATTTTCTCCGAGAATTCTATTTTTGAATCATTTTGGAATCTATTTTGTTTTTCTTTTCTAATTAATTCTAGTTAATTTTTGTTTATTTTCAGATCATTAAAATGGAATGTCGATTTAAGAAAAACGAGCATTTTCGACACCTTTTTGCTTTTAATCAAGGTTCTAATGCTGCAAAAACTGCTCGCGACATTTGTACTGTGTATGGAGAGAGGGTGCCATAGCTGAAAGAACCGGTCGTGATTGATATGCCAAGTTCAAAAATGGAAATTTTGACCTTTTAGACGCACCGCGTTCTGGCCGTCCAGTTGAGTTCGATGAAGAGCGATTAAACTAACTCTTGCACGAAATTTCTCGTGAAACGACAAGGAAAGTGGCAGAGAAAATGGAATGCTCCCACACTGCTATAGAGAAGCATCTACACTCGGGATAGGTTCAGAAGTATGGAGTATGGGTTCCGCATGCTTTAAGTGACAACAACAAAAATCAACGAGCCACAATCTCCGCTGGTTTGCTTGTTCGTCACCGCTCAACTCATGGACGCAAGCAACGATTTCTTTACCAAATCGTTACTGGCGACGAAAAATGGTGCCTGTACATCAGTATGAAGCAGCGTAAGGAATGGCTTAGCCCCGGTAAACAAGCGACACCGCGCGTGAAGCAAGATCTTCATCCGCGTTAAACGATGTTTTACGTATGGTGGGACTGGGAAGGGATTATCCATTACGAATTACTTGAACGGACCCAAACGGTCAACGCGGAACTCTTTGTTCAAAAGATGGAGCGACTCAACACGGTTATTCAAGAGAAAAGACCTAATCGGTTGCATGGAGTTCTTCTGCTGCACGACAACGCCCGCCCTCATATCACCAATATGACCAAGGAAGCCATTCAAACGCATGGCTGGGAAGTGCTGCCACACCCACCATACTCTCCTGATTTGGCACCAACGGATTTGCACCTCTTTCAAATGCTATGCGCGGAGGATCGTTCTATACTGATGCAGAATTGAGAGCTTGGTTGGATCAATTTTTCGAGTCGAAATCGGGTGATTCCTACCAACGAGGTATTGAAAATCTTGTTGAGCGTTTGGAAGAAGTTGTAAACAACGAGGGTGAATACATTATTGATTAATTAGTTGTTATTTTTTATTAAACCTTTTAAAACATTTATATTTAAAAAAACCGCGGGAACTTAGTTGCCAACCTAATATCAGCATACAGAATGACCAAGAAACATAAATGTTGATTGCGCAGATCATGAGTTTGTAATTTTATACCTGCCTGTTCATGTCTAGAACCTTGACTTTCTAACAGCCTATTCCATATATCTATCTACTGGTAAATGAGTAAAATACAGTCAAAGTGCGTCCAGTTCGCTTCAGATGTTTAATTGCGTCGAGCCAGAGAAAGCCAATGATAGCGACTTTCCCGGATTTCTTGGAAAATACACCAATTATGTTGTTTAGCCTGTTCCGGCTATGATTATTCTTTGCCTTTACTTTTGTGGCTGGCGTGTCAAAGTCGATTAAACGTTGAATATATCATGTACAAAGAAGCCATCATACTCTACCACCTCACAAAACAAGTAGAAGAATATCATTCATACGCTTAAATTCCTTTTTTTATTCATTAAATATTTAAATGAGCCCTTCACACAAACGCCATATCTTAAGTGTTATTAAGTCATCTTTGATCAGTCAACCATTAGAGTTCAGAGTCTTCTGTATTCTTTTTTTTTCTTTCCCTCCTCTTTATTTCATATAAGTTACATCATTGATTTCACACGAAAGAAAAAGAAGTTCAGTTTTCAAAAACAATATGTTGCATGTAAAGAGAAACAATTTAATTACTCTATTTGTAATTTCATTTTTCTATTTATTTTTTAAAATTACTTTTTGTGAGAAAAAAAAAAAATACTTGTTTTCTTTAATAGTAATTTCTTGATTGACGAATATCGATTCATATTCGAACTAGTCATTGTGTTGTTGTTGTTGTTGGTACTCGTCTCTATCTTTTTCGTGTTTCTCCTTTTGTGTTCATTTTTCCTTTTTCTCTTTTTTAAGACGCTGACGTCTAAAAGGAAAAGATATGTTCATGTGAAAATTTGCTTTGAGACTGTTTTTTTATAGATATTTTTTGTTCCTTTATCGTTGTGTGTTATTCTTCTCTTTTGTTTTTTTCTGTATTTGTGATTACGTTTCCTTTCCTTTTGTTTTTCATTGCTTTGGAGTTTCTTCCTCTTTCGTATTTTTTTTTGCGATTAAATTGATATAACTTAGTCGTTATTTAATTTGCTTCTCCACAATACTTTCGCTGGCATCGGTACATATTGTTCATTAAATGCGTATAAAGTCAGACAGTTGAACGAATTATAAAGAAGCTGCAACAAATACAAAATAAAATTAAAGATTATTTCTGCAAAAAAAAAAAAAGCAATAAAACACAGACAAAACTATCTATCGTTCAGAATTTGTCGATTATATTTAAAAGGGCAAGTGGAAAATTATTGAAAGCAATAGATTAAAACTAATTGACAGTCGCGCTATATTTCATTGTTCGAGCTCTTTAATAACTGCGACATGGGGAACGAACACAAGAAATGATAGGAAGCTATCTTCATAACGTTTTGCTCGATATTTTTATATTAAAAAAAAAAGAATATAACATAAAATATAATATAGGTTTCAAATTTTGGCACAAGGCCAGCAATTTCGGGGTCAGGGATAAGTTGATTATATCGACCCCGGTGCTCAATTGGTACTTAATTTTATCGATCGCGAAAGGATGAAAGACAAACTCGACCTCAGCAGAATTTGAATTCAAACATAAAGACGGACGAAATACCGTTAAGCATTTTTCCGGGCGTGCTAACGACTTTCCAGCTGACTGTCTTTAGCTGAAAAGTAATATTAATACTACACGTGTAGTTTGGCAAACAATAATTTATATTTGTCTGACTTACCATTCATGCTGGAAGGCAGGTTGGGCTTGATGGGCTTCGAAGGGCCCCATGACTGCATTGTGTTCCTATGTTGCTTTGATTTGCATCTATTACTGGATAGTCGTTAAAGCCAAGCACTTTACAGAATATATATATATATATATATATATATATATATATATATATATATATATATATATATATATATATATAGTTTTAGGGAAAAGAACCAAGGTTCATGACCTCATCGATGAAAATTGATTTTAAATTGATTTTAATTGAGTTTTTACCTGTAATTTTGGATTTTGTCCCTAATATATATATATATATATATATATATATATATATATATATATATATATATATATATATATATATATCTTAGGTGCAGGCGTGGCTGTGTGGTACGAAGTTGGCTTCCTATCCACACAGTTCCAAGTTCAGCTCCACTGCGTGGCACCTTGGAAGAGTGTCTTCTGCTATAGCCTCGAGGCGACCAACGCCTTGTGAGTGGATTTGGTAGACAGAAACTGAAAGAAGCCCGTGGTATATATATATATATATATATATATATATATATATATATATATATATATATATATATATATATATATATATATGTATATATATATATATATATATATATATATATGTGTGTGTGTGTGTGTGTGTGTGTGTGTTTCTGTGTCTGTGTATGTCCCGTCACCATCGCTTGACGACCGGTGTTGGTATGTTTACTTTCCGTAACATGGCGGTTCGGCAAAAGTCACCGATAGAATAAGTACTATGCTTATAAAGAATAAGTAATTGAGTCGATTTGTTTGACAAAGGCGGTGCTACAGCATGGCCGCAGTTAGATGACTGAGACAAGTAGAAAAATAAAAGAGTGTGTGTTTGTGTGCGTGCGCGTGAACACAAATTAAAGTGGCCTATAAGAAATCAAACAAGACGGTGAACTGAAAGCAATTATTGAAGTCAGTGAAAACTGGCATCTAGGCTATGGTATTAGCTTAAGGTGAAATTCTAGAGTCAACAATTGATTGTAAACACAAATGATTTTCTCGAAATATCAAACAAGTAAATAACCAGCAATATATTCTGAAACATAGAACAAATAGTAACGTTTACTGATATTAAGTCAATCATACATTTGTTTCTTCGTTATATCTCGAAAACTGTAGAAAGTATTTGGGAAAAAGAAAGGAAAAAAATTATTTCATAAAAATATATATTTCTTCGAGGTTTTATTTAAGTAGCTGCATGTTATTATATAGTTTGCTAAGGGAGTGTGTGTGTGAGCGCGTGTATGTCTGTATGTATGTATGTATGTATGTATGTATGCATGTGTGAACATATAGTAGAAAGAAATGTCAAACAACTGCTACCGTAACTTGTTGTTTGCTTGTTCATTCTTTGTTACTAACAATGCCAAGCCCATATGTTACTAACAATGCGAAGTGCTGAATATATATCATAGTGGTGAAAAGGTGTATTCGGTAAAACCCAGCACTCGGAAAGTGCTTATTATATCATCACTGGAAGAGTGAAAAGCGAAGTGAGTATAGGTCTGAAATCAGAATATTAAAGGATAAATCGCAATATTGCAATGAGTTTCGTTCGTCGGAGTATTGCTTCAATCAGCCCACAAACTTTGCATGCACATTAATTTTAAGGGTATCTCATAGATTCATCATATTGCTAGTGTAGAATCTAATTATATAGCCAGACACCTCTTCAAACTTCGTTTTCATATAATCAAAGTGAAGCAAATCGATATGGTTTATTTAATACGATCATAAACAATACACGGGGACCCGATTCCCAACAGTGTTGCAAACAAATGAAACAGTTCAGCATGTTTGGTCAAAACCGGCCCATTTTTTAATTTGATGTTTTGGAATTGTTCCAGTGACAGAGAATAACATTTCACTCTTCAATTGACATTGTCAATGAAATTTAATTAATGTTTCTTTTCCTATAATTAACTATGAATTTTTGACACATAAGAAAAACCACATATGTATGTATGTGTGTGTATTTGTACAAACATACACACAGACACTTAAACGCACATACATGTATATATATAAATATATACTAGCTGACATACGCGATAATTCCGGGGAAAGCGGGGCTTATCCCTTAGGTCCATTCTCACAATTGTTTCGCTAATCCAATAACAACAGTACAAGGTATGTAGCCCTTAAAACGGCTTTTCTGCATTTACAGAGAAAGAATACCGAACTGTCTTACACACGATCTTGCTTTTAGGAATTCCCAATAAATTATGACCACCCAAATTGTGAAGTCAGTTATGTAATAACATGAAATTAGTTACCCGATAGAAATAATTCAAATAAAGTAGTCCCGGAAAGGGTTTTAATGCGTTCCCAGTGTATATAGAACATAGGAGGACATACTAATAAGGTATGTATACTAAAATCGTGAAGCATGTTATGTAATAACAGACTAATCAGATATAAGATATTAGCAATTCAAAGGAAATAACTCTGAAAAGGGCTTTTGTGCGTTCCCAGAGAATATTACCTTCAGGGACGCTAATATTGGCATATTTGTGAATAAGTCACTAACCGAAATAAATGAATCTATTGATTAGGAAAATACTATTTACTTGATTACGGCTTGTACTGGATAAATTGCGAAAATAACTCTAGTGGTTCAAATACTAAGAAATAATTTCATTTTTACCAAATAATTTAGGAAAATGAATGGGTTATTTCCCTTGGATATTTATAAGGATCCCTTCCATGATTCCTATTATCGATTTTTTCAACAATCTGTGTATGCCATGACGTTTCCAGATATGAGTTCTATTCACGTGTCAAGTTTCATCACACCACAGACAGAATTTCCCACACATATATAAGGATTTACTTTTCGTAATGAGATAAAAAAACCAAGGCTATGTATAATATAGAACATTTATAAATAGAAGGTCTTACAGCTGTTTCCAGGATATTTATTATATCCCTTCATCGGAGACGGTGGGAGAGGATGGTTAAACAATAGTTAGTTTAGATAAGATAAGAAATAGATAGTGAATGTAGGGAATATTGTATTTGTAAATCCATTGTTTAGGCAGAATGGTATACATATAAGATTCCAAAAAGCTTGTGAGTAAAATCCGATGGTTTTTAAGATTGGTCATTGCATTTTTAAATCCATTTTTAAGATTCCAATACCCTATGAGTAAAATCCAACAGTCTTTGAGATTGGTCATTCCCAGCACGGAGTTTATACACAGTGTTATTGAATCAATGGTTCTGTTTAAAGTGACCTAAAAGCAGGAGATGTATTAGTAGGGTGAAATCGAAAACAGGAAGAGAGGAATAAAGGAAGAGAAAAAAACGGAAGAGAAAAAAAGTGTGGGGGGAGAAATAGAAGTAAAAGGAAGAAGAAATTAATAAAAGGAATAAAGAAAAGAAAGGAAAAAGGAATACAAATATAGAGTTATGGGAAAGTGTACCAGAATGGTCAGTGAATAAAATAAGAAGGTAGGGACGGGAGGCTAAGGGTGAAAGTGAGAGAAAGCTATTAGAGTGTAGAAAGATAGAAGGAATGGGGGGGGGGGGTATATATAGAGAGAGATATAAAGCTTTAAGGAGTAGAATAAAACATGTGTACATATGTATGCAGTAGACATGTATATATATTTTATTATTTATACAGATGTTTATACATATCGATATCTACACATATAACTCGTATTCATATGTATATGGATATGTGCACACCCACATATACGTGTATCTGTATGTCTTATCGCCCCTGTACACGCATGTATATATACCTTGTATACATACATACGATCACACATACGCACGTACATACATACGCGCATACACACACACACATACATGTACACGCACATATGTATGGATGCACACATACGCGAATATAATTAGATGGTTGTGAAATTCGAGTATGAGTATGAGTGAGGGATTAGATAGGGGTTTGAAGTTAAAATATAGATTAATAAGGTCATAGGGATTACCTAAGGGGTATTGTGGAAATGTAATGTATGGTCATTTTGGCATTTGAATTTGTGGTAGAATTTGAATGTGTGAAAAATGCGGTGATTGCATGTGTTTAGTGCCGCATTATGTTTATTTAGCAGAGCTGGAGAGTTGTGCTTTAATATGTCAAGTACCTCCTTCAGGCAAAGTTTGCAGGTTGAGTGTTGACCTCGGTAGGGTGGCCCTGAGTCCAGTATTGACCATGATAGAGTATAGGATATATTTGCATTTTTGAGATGATGTATGTGGTTGGCGAGTGTTGTAGATTTACTATGTTTATTGTATCTAAAAGAGTGGAGGTGAGCGGCATATCGTTGCTTAAAACTTTCGGTTGATCCTATGTATATGACTGTAGAGTTGTGTAATAGATTAAGAACAGTGCATTTGTAAATTACATTATATCTTCTGCAATGGGTTTGTAACGGGCAGGTGGTTCCAGGACGACGATTATAAGTAGGTGAGTTTTGGGTACTGTCCTCAGTAATAGAGGAGGCAGTATCGTCAGAGGCGAGGTTATAGAAGTGGGTAGAAAATTCTATGGTATTAGTATTATAAATATTATCATTACCAACGTTGTTATTATTACTATTGTTTCTATTAATTGCACTATTTGTAGGGGTGGTAGAGATTGTATTGGTGTTCTTGACAGTGTCAGTATGATGGTTTGGATTGTGGTTGTGGTCTGATATAAGGGTGTGTGTGCTGGAGTTGTGCGTGTGTTGAGTGTTCGCATGACTAGAGTTGTAGTGATGTGAGTTTTGATAGTAAAGAGATAGCTTTTGCTTATTAGAGACTGCTACAATAGATTCGAAGTTGGGTGAGGTAGAATAAGATAGTTTCAGGGTGGATCGATTAAAGATAGACATATATATATATATAGACATATATATAGACATATATATATATATATATATATATATATATATATATATATATATATATATATATATATATATATATATATATATATATATATATATATATATATAGACATATATATATATATATATATATATATATATATATATATATATATATAATATATTTCCCAGAGGATGTACCAACCGTTACCAATATAGCATAAGAACTTACCTTAGGAGCTAGATTCCTTAAGGGTCGTTCTCACAGTTTATATTTATATTATAAGGTTTTTAAACTTTTAAATTTTCATATTCAAAAGAGACAGAGACTTCAAATTCGATATATCGATTTATTCACCACTCTAAGGATAAATTGATCAATAAAGTAAAGAATAATGCTCTGAAATGTACGCATATCATAAGAAGTACATTTCGTTGGTATAAATGATCTCGGGATGTGATGAAGTACAGCATGATGTCTCATGTATGTTTATGTATGTGAAATTATGCATATATGGATGAGTGCATATAAGTGTGTGTGTGTATATATATATATATATATATATATATATATATATATATATATATATATATATATATATATATATATATATATATATATATATATATATATATATATGTATATATATATATATATATATGTATATGTATGTGTGTGTGCATGTGTATGTATATATGTATGTGTGTTGTATTTGTATGTATGTGTGTATATATATGTATATGTATGTATATATATATATATATATATATATATATATATATATATATATATATATATATATATATATAGATATATATATATATATATATGTATGTGTGTGTGTACGTATATGTGTATACATATGTATATGTGTGTGTGTATGTATATATGGATAGGTATACGGGTAAAGTGTATGTATGCATATGTATACGGGTAATATAGTATAGTAAAGAGAAATAAACAAAATAATTAATTAATCTAGTGGAAATCCACAGGAGAGCAATAAAAATAGAAAATTAAGGAGTTATCTCCCCTATAATAACAAAGACGAAAGCTAACGAGATCCTAAAGACCTAATAATAGTTATGTATGTGTTTTTTCGTGTTTTGTTCGAAAGGTAACCACTCCTGAAGAAGTGCCAAATGTCTAAATCCAATGGACCAGTCACTGGATAAGTTTGGCACAGAAATGTTAACATAGAGTGGTGAATAAATCGATATATCGAATTTGAAGTCTCTGTCTCTTTTGAATATGAAAATTTGAAAGTTTAAAAACCTTATAATTTATATATATATATATATATATATATATATATAACTTCAAATCTCAGTGTTTGGATATTTCATTTAAATATATATATATATATATATATGTATATATATATATATAAACTTGGAGAAACTTAGACATGTTTCGACCAAAGATTGGTCCAGGCCACTTAATAGCACCACTTGATAGGATTATCTAAATCCTTTTTACAGTCACGTTTTGTTTATGGTCCATTCAAGTAATGAGTTCTTATTGAGTGAGTTGTATCCAGGTATGGGTGGCTTGTCTAGTATTCTTTGAAGAAATTTGTCTAGACTCCGTTTAATGCTGATAGGATCCTTTTCCTCTTTTATCTATTTCGGGACAATGTTAAACAGGGCAGGGCCTGTTGAGGAAAAGAAATTATGCCGCAGTGTACCTATATGTTGTGATCCTGAATTGGGCAGGGGACGCATGTCCCGTGGTCCCAGCCTTGGATGAACCTTGAAACTAATGTTCAGGTCGTTTGGGCAATGCTGGTGGTATATTTTCCACATCGTACAGATGATGTACCGCTCGCGGCGGCGCTGGAGAGAGTAGAGCTTCAAAGCTTTAAGGCGGTCCCAGTAATCAAGATCAGTCATGCCTTCAATTCGTTTAGTGAATGACTTCTGGGGTGATTCAATCCTCGAGATGTTTTGTTTTGTATAAGAAGACCACAAGGGGCAGCAGTATCCGAGGTGTGGCCGCACAAACGAGGAGAAAAGTGGAATGATGACACCTTGTTCTCTGGACCAGAAGGTTCTTAAGATCCAGGAGCTCATCCTACAAGCTATATTGACCTTATTGTTGATGTGGACACTCCAATTGAGATTGTTGTCAACAATTACACCCAAATCTATGATATTATTGGGTGCCGTGAGCGATTCCCCTGAAGGAAAAGAGTATGGCTGTTTTAGTATAGACTTTCTTCCAAAATACATCAGCTCAAATTTTCCCTCGTTCAGTTTCATTTTGTTTTTATCTGTCCATTGACTCACAGCATATAGGTCAGACTGGAGTTAAGTTTGGTCTTTGTCTTCATTGATGATTTCCTGGAGCTTAGTGTCATCCGCAAATATTTTCACTTTGCAGTGATTTACTACGTTGGAAAGGTCATTTATGTAAATTATAAAGAGGAACGGGTCCAAGACAGTCCCCTGAGGTACACCACTGGTGATTTTTGCTGGGCTTGTGTGGATTCCATCGACCAAAACTTCTTGTGTTCTAATCTCCAGGAAATACTTAATATATGTATAGTTTTTGGCGAGTATGTGGGTGAGCATGTGTGTGTTTAAAGCGAGGGTGGTTTAGTATATAAATATAGGCGAATGTACGGATTGGTGCGCTTCCGCGAACCTATAGACGTCTCTACTCCCTTACTTTTACCCCCTCTCCTTACTTAGTGGCCTATTAGCTCTTTTGTCTTAATGACGGTCAACCACACAGTAATTTCCCTTTGTTTAACGGTCATTTTTCACAGGAGTTTTCAATGGCCGGAAAACTGAAGAGATGTCGGAGTTTTATCATGGCTACCGAGTAAGTGTCACATATTTTTACAGAGTCAGTGGCGTAAAATTTTGATGTTTATTCCCTAAGGATTAATACATTACACTCTATATTCAGCATCGAATACATAGTTTTGTTACTTTCTTGGTTATGCAGGATTTTGTGCTCAAGTGTTTCAAGAAGAGCTCACGCATCATACACACTTACAAGCATACATAAAGTATACTTATATAGCATTGTATCGTCCCATGCATCATGAATGAAAATGGATAGATGAAAACCGTCAATGAGATTGTGTTTGTAATTCTAATGTACAGTCGTGGCATATACAGTCAAGCTCGTTCCGTCAGAATATTACGTTAATGGTGCGCATGACTTTGGAATGAGTAGGTAATTTGGTTGACTGAAAACGAACGAGATCTTCACATGAGCGAATGACAATGTTTGTGTGATCACATGCATAGGGTCATTCTTTATGTGAAAAAGTCTAAATTTCTGTATTTTGAGAAACCTGTTTGTACACATATATGTATGTATGTATGTATATATGTATGTATGTATGTATGTATGTATGTATACCAGCAGTTATTCACAGGTATTTAAAAACAAGGGATACTGGTGGAACACTCCAATAAAAACATAAAATCGGTACGAATATAACAGACCTGATATTGTTCTCCGGGATAGGGTAAAAAGTCATACACTGTTCAAGTGGTCATCTGACCTGCGGATGTATATGCAGAATAAAAAGACTAGTAAATTGAGAAAATTTATGTTGAATGAATGCATTGTTGTTGTACCCTAATTATGATTTCTCATTTGTACTCATCCTCATTGATACATTAGGTTAAGTGACAACAAATTAGCACAAAAGCCTTGAAATATTCGGCTCCACAGAAAAAGAGCAAAAGAAAATGACGCGGATTCTCCAAATCCAATGTATTTGTGGCACAATGAAAATTTGTAAAACTTTCTGAACATCTGAGGCATTCTAGTTTACTACATGCACTATTTACAAATAGCGAGAGCCTTATCTATCTATCTATCTATCTATCTATCTATCTATCTATCTATCTATCTATCTATCTATCTATGCACGGATGTATCTCTCTCTTTCTCTGCATATGTATATATATATATATATATATATATATATATATATATACGTGTGTGTGTGTGTGTGTGTGTGTGTGTGTGTGGACGCGCGTGCGTGTGTGCGCGTTATTGTGAGCATTATATTTCGAAATGTATTTACCAATACTGTGACGTCTATACGCATGTGATGTTTCCCCATATGAGTCACGGGAGATATAACATGGTTTCTTGAGTATAAGGGAGAAAATGTAGTTTTCCGGTCAAAGGAAATATTAGATGGTTCCTTAGAATCACTTCAACGGAATTCTTTGATTTACTGTGAAGTGTAATTTGGTTATCTATTGCATAAAGGAATTAACACGGCCACATATACTTGCAAAAATATAAGTACATACACAAACATACGCATAAAGACAATAACAAATTTATATATAAATATATATATATATATATATATATATATATATATATATATATATATATATATATATATATATATATATATGTATATATATATATATATATATATATATATATATATATATATATATATATGTATATATATATATATATATATATATATATATATATATATATATATATATATGCACATATATATATGCATACACACATACACGCACACAACACGCACATATATAGACATACATACATAGTTGCATATTGTTTTTTAAATAATACGTGAATACATACATGCATACGCATACATACATATACACACACACACATACATATATATCTATATATACATATATATATACGCATATATATATATATACGTATATATATGTATATATATACATTTCATATGCATATATATGTGTATGTATATATAAATGTATCTATATATGTACATATGTATATTTACATCTGCATGTGTGTATATATATATATATATGTGTGTGTGTGTGTGTGTTTGTCTATATAGATATATATTCGTATATATATATATATATATATATATATATATATATATATATATATATATATGTATGTATGTATGTATTATGTGTGTATATATATATATATATATATATATATACATATATGTATGTATGTATGTAAAGGTAATAAATGGTGCATGTTTTCTTAAGAAGCAGGAATCGATTTCTTTGTTTGAGATCAAAGAATGTTTAACTGTCACTAACAATAGTAGGGTCGGAAACAAATTAATTACGAAACCTATAAAATTCATAGCTACTCTAAATAAAATGATACCCAAAATCCCAAACGTGCTTTAAGTGTACTTGAAAGATATCTTGTAAAGAAATGCAGAAGCAGTCGTCTCATCAAGCGTCCTGTATTGTGAATTCGAATTCATCGCATTGGTGCATAATGTGTCTGGGACAAAGCAACATAATTTCCATCTCGTTGTCTTAATATATTTACCAAGAAGTTTTCCTTCTATCGCGTTTGTTTAAATCCTGCGAAGATTTTCCAATCTTTGAGAGTTACAAGATCAATTATGTATTACATTCTTGCACTGAAAAATATCTTGCATAGCCTTCATTCACTGATGAAATACTTAATGATTATATATTCATGTAGATAAATACATTCACTTGTACGCACGTGTATTTCTGCGTATAAAAGGTATAAGCCTCTGTGTGTGGGTGGGAAACGAATATATGAAACAAAAGAACTGAACTAATGTTAGCATTTTTTAAAAATTTTCCTCCCTATTACAAATTCTAAAAAATTACATTATGTACACACAGGTATAATAATAGATACTCATATACTATATATATATATATATATATATATATATATATATATATATATATATATATAGTTTTAGGGAAAATAACCAATTTTCAAGAACTCATCGATGAAAATCCACTATCACATATAGAAAAATTAATAATTAAAAGCACAATAAATGAGTATAATATAAAGTAAAGTAAATATCATAAGATAAATATAATATATTATATTATATTATATTTATCTTATGATATTTACTTTACTTTATATTATACTCATTTATTGTGCTTTTAATTATTAATTTTTCTATATGTGATAGTGGATTTTCATCGATGAGTTCTTGAAAATTGGTTATTTTCCCTAAAACTATATATATTTTATATATACTTTATCTATAAGGCTCAATTTAATTTTTTATAAATTGATTTTAATTGAGTTTTTTACCTGTAATTTTGGATTTTGTCCCTAATAATATTATTATTATATATATATATATATATATTTTACCGTTGACTGGACACTATTCAATTTTTTTTTCTCCGTGTTTTTCTCCTTGTCTCCGTATTCTTTCTGTTGAAGAGCGTAGCTCGAAACGTCAAAGACTTTCCGTATTCCCGAGCGTCATACTAATACATCCTTTTGTTATTTACACCACCTGTCCTCGTCTGTTGTTGTTTTTTCGTATATTCTCCCATATATATATATATGTACATATGTATATGTATATATATATATATGTATATATATATATATATATATATATATATATATATATATATATATATATATATATACATACATATATGTATATATATATATATGTATATATATACATATACATATATACATACAGACTTGCATATTGTTTTTTAAACAAACGTGCGTTTTGTGTTAAATGGGGAAGTGGTGATGAGTGACAATTCTGTAAATAATAATAATGATATTTATAAGCTTAAAGCTTATAAGCGATTACTGTGAATTGACTAAAGAAAATAGTCTAATATTGCGACATATAAGCCCACTACGTAAAAATGTGTTTCTTTCTTTTCGTAAAACTCACTTCTTTCTTCAGTCAATACACAGTGATCGCTTATAAGCTTTAAACTTACAAATATTATTATTATTTACAGAATACATGCATATATATATATTTTAAGATTGTATTTCAGAAAAAAATAAAATGGTATACACATCGTAAGAGCGGATGACTTTACTTCCATTTATTATTATTTTTTTTATTTAACTCATTACAAATATGGAAGGGAACCTGCCAAAGCTTTTATTGTTGAAACTTAATCTTATAATACTACAGGAGGAACGAAAACGCAGTTGAAGTGCACACGTAGTTTAGGTGGCGCTTTTAAGCTGATCAACTGGTGCTACTTATTATCACTCGAATTAGAAATTAGTTTAAATCAGATGGAACTATTCAAAATGATCTCAAGAAACGTTCCAGAATGGGCGAAAGTGCACTAGAAACATTTCTAGATATCAAGAAAATTTGTGCAGCAAGCGACCCTTGTGATATGAATTTCATAATTAAATGTTCGCTGCATTTTAAAATGTCATTGTAAACGTTACATGTTCTTGATGCAAATAATTCGAGCCCCAAAGTTGTGTTTTGTCTGTGGTGCTTGGCATCATATGCAGAAGGTACACTCTTTTCAACAAAGCTTGTTTAGATTAATAAAGTGACATTTAAATGAAATGGATTTATTAAAATCCACAATTCAATCTGTTGGGGAGCTGGGAACCGCATATCACAGACGAATAAAATGTTGATTTACCATCAAAAGGATTAATAGGAACATGCTTTTGAGGGTACTCTGACTGATCCCATTTACTTGAATTTGCTGCGCCAATCTCTCATAACAAGCATTCAAAGGGACTTTGAAGATATGAATTTTTTCCCAGCGAGGTACGGAAACCCCGCCCTATCATGCAAATGAAAGTGCCTACCTTGATGAGATTTTGCCAGATAGGTATATTGCACGAAAAGGTTCAATTGAATACACTTTGAGACTCATATCGCCAAACCTTTCTTTCTAACGGTGCTTAAAAGACAAATTTTACGGTTTACTGATGCTGTGCAATTAAACGCTGGTTCCATCTTTTATGGATCAATATATCTTGTATTCGAGTGCGTGAGTACATTTGCGTACCGTTTAAGCGCGTGATTCATTGGCTTCTCGCCTTGTGTGGATTGTGATAGGCGTCTTTATGGAGAATTTGTGTATATTTATATAGCGTCTATATTTTATATTAGAATGTTTGATGACTGAAAGTGAGTTACTTTTCCTGTTGGAAACTAGTTTGATGATATACTAATTAGAGCTACACCGAATACATAGAGATGCCGACTGGAGTGTCCGGTGAGCCATAATGACGTACAGCTGGCAGTATAGCAGTTAGAAAATCTTTCTGTGTAAATAGATGTAGCGGGTGAAATATAAGAAGTAATATTAATGTAGGTGCAGGTGAAGGACTTGGTCCTATGGAAAGGTCATTTTTAGGCCGAGGCGAAGGCGAAGGATGCTGCTGGAATGAGAATCGAGATAGTGGCCTGGAAAGGAATGGAAGTTGGGTACATAGGGTAGGGAAGGATTTACGTAGATTATAGGCTGGCCTAAACGAGAAGAGCAGTAGGTTGGAGAAAGATGTGAGGAGTAGTGTAGTGGGAATGGAGTATTCAGAATACAATGGAGAGTTAGTATGGGCGGAAGGTGGAAGGAAGGAGACGAGATGTAGCATAATTAGAATTTGGTCTATTGTAGGTTGCTCTTTCTACTTCGGTTGAAATATTTCAGCAAGTATTTTATTTAAACACGGTTGATGCTGTGGGACTGAGACTAAGCGGGGGTACAAGCAGGAGAGTGAAGTTTGTAAAGAACGGAGGAGATAAAAAGGATGGGGATTGAGCTATGGTTACAAATGTTGAGAAAGTTAAGAGTAATGTCCGAAATAGAATATGCACCTGATGATAAATGATATCGGACATGCATAAAATATTTGCAATATTATATAATATGCACCCACTGCCCATTTTGAAACAACTGTAATGTTTGAATACTTCTCCCATTCCTTTCATTTACAGACGTGATTGTCGCCTAAAAAGCAACATTGTTGACATTCTAACTGGAATCGTATACTATCTGCTATCTCAGTACTTTCTGTCTAATTTCGATATAAGAGGAAGTGTATTTGATGCTTTGGTTAATAATCTTTATTAATCTTATTATCGATTCAGTCGTATTTTCTATATAAGACTTGTTTATGCGAGATGCTGACAGTTTTTACCATGATCGATTTATGGATCATACTATATTATGATTATGTACGTCTATATGTGTGTGCGCGCGTGTGTGTGTTTGTCTACGCGTAGGCTTATATATGAATGCCTTTATGTATACACAACTATAAACAGATTTATACGCATATATATATATATATATATATATATATATATATTATATATTTATATACATATATATATATATATATATATATATATATTTTATATATATACATATATATATATATATATATATATATATATATATATACATATATATATATATATATATATATATATATATATATATATATATATATATATATACACATATGCATAGGGATGTTGTGTAAGCGTTTTATGTTACACACAGGGAATACAAACAAATATAATATCACATAATTACAAGATTATTCATACTTAAGAAAATTTGACATTTCTCAAATACCATCCGTTCAAAATTCACGACAAACTCAATAACAACATCTCAATTCACGTAGTTCGTAGTATCTAATTTACCTCCACTCTCAAAATAAAAATTAAAAGCCACTACTAAACTAATGTTAGAAACAATGCACAAAATGTGAACTTTAAATTCCCAACAAAGACATTCACTTGAAAAGACCAGGAATTCTTAGAAAACACTTTTCATTATTTGGATTCGCACGACAAGGTATCAAGAAAAAAATATTAAAAAATCATATTGCTTCCAAATCGTGTTCTTTCAAAATTCCCCTGTACTTTTAATGTATACTTGAAAAATTATTGCAATTTCCCGAGGTCATTCTTGTGAGGTTGTAAGGGATGTGTTAATTCTCAGCATAACATGTTCAGCTCTAATGCCGATGCATTGTATGTTCATATTTGTAAACTTCGAAAATCATAACAACATTCATCTGAAATTGTTGATCTAGAAAAATCCATGTAGAATCTTAAAGTAAAGAGCGAGAAAGGTGCGCATGCGTATTTGTGTATGGATATATGTATGAATACGGATATAGTGTAAAGTTGCACATTTAACAACATAAGAAAAAACTGTAATGAATTTATAACTTCTAACTCACAGATTCTCCTTTTGTACAAAGGCCCAAATAATGATATTTATAAACAGAGGTGTATATAACTGTGTATTCGCGAGAGTGTACTCATCTGCATGATTCAATAAGCATCGCGTATTTCATTAGCCACTATTCTACTGAACGTATTCATTCTAAGCATGCCCTACAACCAAAGTCACCTTTTACATTCTCAAATATTCAAAGATTTACTACAATTTTAATGACAGAATCAGGATCGTAGAAAAGAAATTCCGAGATAAACATATTAGGTGACGCCATTTAAACTTTGTTGCTTTGTCTCTGACACATAATACATCCATAAGCAGAATTGGAATATACAAAGTACGCTTGATGAACTGATCGTTTCTGAATTCCTTTAAAGAAGCCTTTATGTGGATTTCATTTGCGTTTGGGATTTTGAGTTTGATCGAATTTACTATTGCCATAAATTGTACAAACTTTGTAATTAATTTGTCTGCAATGCAACTTTGCTTATCACAAGTTTAAATTTCTTTTGATCTTTAAGAAATAGAAAGACTTTGCGTCTAAAGAAACCATGCACTATTTATGAGTCGGATAAATCACAAACACACACACACACACACACACACACACACACACACACACACACACACACACGCACACACACACACACACACAATCACACATACACACATATGCACATATACATATACACACGTACGCACAAACAGATTTATACACACACGCATATGTACACTAGTATATATATATATATATATATATATATATATATATATATATATATATATATATATATATATATACATGTATGCGTGTCTGTGTGTGTGCACGCACACACACATATGCATGCATAGGTGTGTGTGTGAATACGTTTTCTTATTGATATTTGTGTTTAGACAGTTGAGTCTATTTCTTCATCCAATGTACATACAAATTACGTTTCGTAGAAAGTCAAAGAATTCTAGCGAAAGTATTGTAAAGAACCAATATTTTATTCAACCGTTAACTTCAGTTTTAACATCCCATACATAGGAAGCCATGATACTTCTCCCATGCTTATGATAAAATCACATGCGTACAAGCACCGAGGTAATCATATATACCTATTGTAATATAGAATGCATATCTAAGTGTACTTAAAGTGGCATAAATATCACCTATATCTTTATACGACTCGATATATTTCGTGGTACGGAAATGTAATTTCAAGCAAACAGTCTGACGTCATAACACCACTAATTTACAGGTCAATATATTAGATGTCCTTCAATTAAACAATCAGCATAACATTAATGACCAGACGTAAATGTGGACACGCCCTGTGTACACATATCCTCTCTGCGGTAGCCTATGGACACCAAAGTCTTTAATGAGCTGTATATTCGGTATTGCATGCTTTATGAATTTCGTAAATTGAACAATGCAACATGTGCAACGGGAAACGTATGTAGGGTATGTATATCCTAGTGGTGTGAGTGTTCAGAAATGTCACAGTCGGTTTAACAGATTGAAAAACATTGATTTTGTTCTTGTGAATGGGTATCAGCCACAGGACCAATTGTTCTCAATAATGACGTAGTGAAAATATACATCTGCAGGTCTCGAACCCATATCCCAGAGGCTTAATAAACTTTAATCCAAGCTCAAGCTAACTGGGAAAGTGCATAGAGTAGGGAGGCGATTACCACATGTACTGGCTCCCGAGAAAAAAGCATTGCAGTTAACAATATTCTAACCAGAAATGGCCAATTCCCTTTTCCTAATCGAAATGTCACGTGTGGTGGGAAATGGATAATCTATGCTAAAAATAACTATAAGTATTGGCTGTCAGCGAATGAAAATTCAGTTTCGATACCCAACTAGACCTAGGGGAATATAAGGGATATCATCCACATCGAATTATTGGAACAAAGGAAAAGCTGCACCTCAGAACTTACTGTTAACAACTTCAACCTGTCACCCAAGCTTTTCTCAAAACGCAAACAAGTTTAGTCAAAAGAACGTGAGTCATCCTGCAACATGATAATGCAAGACGGCATTTAGTGAAGATAAGATAACCCAAGAAATGATAAATGCATCAGGATGTGAATCTCTATCTCATTCTCCCCACTCAACAGACCGAACCCCTTCTCATTTTCTCTTTTTTCTGATCACTAGAGCATTTTATCAGTGGAAAAATATTCAACAGCGGAAACGATGTTGAAACTTCATTCCAAATATTTTTCTCTTCTAAAGAACCTAATTTCTTTCCTTTTTTTTTTTGCCTGAGGTATTAGAAAAATGGTTTGGAGACGAGAAAATAATATTACTGAGCATGATGATCAGATTTTGAATGAATAAATACATTCACGATATGTTTTTGCTGATTTGAACTCATTTCATGAAATGCTACATTATTATACCTCTAATATCTATATGTGTATATATGTATGTACATATAGTTGACTGTGTCTGTGTCTGTGTCTGTGTCTCTCTGTCTGTCTGTCTCTCTCTATATGTGTGTGTGTGTGTGCGCGCGCATCGCATTTGTGTGTGTGTGTGTGTGTGTGTGTGTGTGTGTGTGTGTGTGTGTGTCTAAATAATTATTAGTGCGATTTAAATTTAAATAGAACTAGAAATATCCAGTGTTGAGATTTCCATGTGTTTCTTGTATATCCAAATGGAAACGGTGAAATTAACTCATACTAAAGACCGAGTTCTATTTCATTCACAGGTCACAGAAATCATCTAGAAATCAAAGGGGAGCACGAGAATTTGTTCGTAAAATCTAATTAACTAAATGTTGTATGAACAAACTCACCTGTTTTATTTTATTCTTTCCCTCCCGCTCTCCCGCTCTCCCGCTCTCCGTCTCTTTCTCTCTCACTCTCTCTCTCTTTATGTGTGTTTATGTGTGTGTGCGGCTGTATATGTGCGTATATGTATGAATGTATATACATTCTATCTCCTCTTACACCCCTATTCAGTTATATCGTCTTTGCATAGAAAAATCAACTTAGTAGCTGACTAAGCAAAATCCTGATTACCTCTGTCTTTTTAGCACCGTCTTTTCTATTCGACTCTGTTTGAAGTTTTAAAATTAAGGATCTTCACTTTTGGTATATTGATGTAAGTTTTTACGCTGAATCTGATGTTATGCACTTGTTTCTGAAAAGTTTTAGGAAAATGTTACAGAGGTTTAAAGTGATTATATTTACCCAATCAGAAAGCAGATTTGGAAGCTGGCACTTTCTGCGTGATAGCCGTCCATGACAACATGACAACATTAGACAAAGCATTACAAAAAGGAGAACAGCAACAGTTTTAATAAGTTTTCATGAATAAAGTCATGTGAAGTGTTGAAACTGGTATGTAAACAATATGAAGAGGAAAACTCCGCAATGACTTTTTTGTTTTGGTTTTTGCGAGGTATGTAAGCAATATGAAAAAGTAAAATCCTCAATGAGGGTAATAAAATGGCAGACGGGTAACGAATATTGGTTGGAAAGCAGGCTACACCTTGCCTTGTTATTATGGAAACAGGTACCAATATGTGGCTTTCGATTGCCTAAAGCAAACTATCACTTGACTTGTTACTACGGAAACATGCACCAATATGTCTGTGGCTTTCGATTGGCTACAGCTACCCTAAATTTGAAAAGTTAAAATGCTGTTAACGTTTTATTTATTAATTTATGGCAAAAATGAATTTCATTTCCATAATTAACATCAAAATACTACAATACACCAAATTTGAAATGAAATGGAATAAAATTAGAGGAATTGAAAGGTGTGAGCCAAACAGAAACGAGCTTTTCAAGCAATGAAAACACTTTCTTGCATTCATCCCTCAATAAGGATTCAGTGTTCACTAAATGCTTAAATTACGCTGAAAGAATAAATAATTTTACTTTTGTTAACATCAGTTTAGACATCTCTAACATGTACAATTAAAAAGGATAACTTTTTATTGACGAGAGAATATATTAAAAAGAAAATTCAAAGTGAATGGTAGAGAGTAGGACAAAAAGTGGTGTTAAAACACACACACTGAGAGAGAGAAACAGAAAGAGAGTGAAAGAGAGATAAAGAGAAAGAGTGAGAGATAGAGATAGAGATAGAGTCACTTGCAAAAACTCACGTATTTTCACATACAGAGATATACCATGTAATACACAAATATATCATGCAAATGCACAGACAGCAAATCAGCCAAATACACTCGAGATGCTGGAAATAGAATCCATATCGCTTTCCAGTCACGCACGCAAACAAATTAGAATCATGCACAGTACACATTTCAAGATTATTTTCCATTTACCCAACTCAAGTCACCCTCTCTCATTAACTCACGAATATAGAAGATTTCTCTCACAGAGTCACACGAACCGCTCAGACAAATACACTAGAGACTCTAGAGATAGTAGCCAATTGCATACATACGTACACGGTTGCGCCTGTACGCATATATGTTTGTGTGGGGGCTATTTCAGTAGTAATATAGTTTGTTTGTCTTTCATTAAATAATAACATTTGGAAAATTGATATTAGCTAGCCCTGTACGTGTTGTGAGTTGTATCTCCGACTTAGTGAAATAGGTTAGAATATATGTCATAGGCTTGATATTGGTATGTCTTCAGTATAAAATTATTCCTAGTCAGTGTTTTAAGTAACACCGTATTAACTATGGTATAACACGAAGTTGAATATGTGTCTGCTACATTAAATTTTACTTTTAAGATATATATTGAATTAAGATTATGTATTTCTGAATTTGCAACAAGGACACAGTTTTATAGGAAAAGATTATAGTGCAGAGAATGAATGAATTCATTAGTTGTATCATAAATAGCAAAGATAACCCTTCCCGATATTTGAACACAGAATGTAACGGCAAATAAAGATGTAGAAGTAAGCACCGCTCAATCACCTTGATAAAGATTAAATATTGATATATTTCGATCATTAATGTAAGACATGTATATAAATATTGATGGCATACGAAGACAAATACAGAGAAAAAAATACGCAAATACTGACGATCGCACAACACGTACAGACACACAGACACGTACATTCACCCCCCCCCCCCCATACACACGCGTGCGCACGCTCTGATACAAACATACACAAGGACATACTAACAATAATATTCCGAAACGTACTAAGGTGCACATTTATAGTTTTGTTGTAGTACTTTTATATTTTTGCCTACTAATATCGATTATATTGCGATAACATACACAATCATATTGAGGTACATTAATAAGAGATATATTTTCGTATGTAAAACTATACGTTATCCAAGTAAAAAAAAAAAAAAAAGTATTTAGGGATGCGTGTATGATTCCACATCTCTGCACACGCGAGTGTTGGTGTAAGTGGGTATATGTGTGTGCATATAGGTATATGTGTGTGCTCGTGTATTATACACATACATATGTATAATATAAAGAAATATGTTTTTTCCGTGTGTGTATATCATCAATATTTATATACACGTCTTTCATTAAGCATTGTAAGCAATCATCATAAATAAAACCAACCATCCTCAGAATACTTCCGAGTAGTTATATTCACCATCATCCTCATCATCATCATTGCTCTCATCGCTTTAATCACCGTGGCCATCGTCAACGTCTTCGATGTCGTCAAGCGTCAAGCATTCTATCATCAACACCATCCCCATCGTCGTCATCACCACCATGACTACGACTGATATATATATACACATTAACATACCATACAAGCATTAATGTATTTTTGTGCTTCTTTTTATTCTTGTATGTATATTATTGGTCACATAATTCTTATTTGGCTGCTGTATAAATTTTTTGGCCTATAACCAAATACAAAATCAATATACGCAAACACACGGGCGCGCACACACACACTGTCACATACACCCACACACACACACACACACACACACACACACACACACACACACACACACACACACACACACACACACACTCACATATGCAATCGCATACATACCCACATAATCTTATTTCATTGGGCATTCTCAGCTACTTCATCCTCACACACTTCCCCCATATCTTCGTCATTACCGTCTTTGTTCTTATTGTTAGTGTTGTTATTGATGCTGATCTTGCTATATATGTTGTTGCTTTTATTGCTATTTTTTTTAACGTTTTTCCTTGTTGTTTGTATTCTTTATGTTGTTTCTATTACTGCTGTCCATCTTTGGCAGCAGACTTCACTTACTTTAGTGGTGTGCTTGAGAAAAACATACACGACGTATCTTACTTCTTCCCTGATTTCCAATAAATGTAAAGAAACTCCAAATATACTTGAAAATAAGTGGGTTCATCAGCACATGGTTGTCGTCGCTATCCCCAGCATGGTTATCTTCTACCCATTTTATGAGGTCCGAGTGTGTATGATACAGGTGACATAGATAAAAGTCCAGCCTCTGCAGTTTCTCGTTTACAATTACATGATGTTGGATATTTGTTGAGAGTAGTGAGTAGCTTACTTCTACAATCTGAAAATATAAATAAATAATATTTTCTGTTTCACAAATGAGGGAAATAGAACTCAGTATAGTATATATATTTAGAACAGAATCATGAAAAATTATTTATTGCACATATTTGGTACTTTCTATGCTTCTTGTATTTCATTTGTTGAATGTTTTTTGAGATGAGGGTACTTTTATTAATATAAAACATCAGTTCCATTAGTTATCCCAAGTCATGCAGTTTCCTTATACAGAACTTGGATTTGGTGAAAGAGTTCTATTCTAGGAAAGATAGATCTCAGTTTCATTGGTTGACTCATTAGAGCGTCGGAAGAATGCCTTGTAACATTTGTTTCGGCATTTTACGTTCTGAATTTTATACCTCTGGAGTCGTAAAGAATTGATACCAATTAAAACCTGTTTCCTCTATCATCGATTAACACCTACTTCCTCTTAACCCATTACCTACCAGTGATCTCATAAGAGATCACTTAAATATTACAAATTTCGTAATTATCTGTCAATATTTACACATATCTAACCTTTTTGCTATATCTACTAGGTATATTTCTCTGATATTCAAATGAGGTTTGCTAATTTTTCACCCAATATCTCGCTAATTTCTATTTAAAATGTTATTTTGAAATGTTATTTTGATCATTCCAGCGTGTTTCTAAGGCTGATTTATGCTAGAAATCAAAGTTTCATAAAACAAATTCCAGTCAATAGAATTATGGGAGGTAATGGGTTAAGAATTGCTGGTCTTTTTGTCTAAATCGTAAACCATATAATGTGCTTATCCTACAGTTTCGTTCTGTGCTTTTGTCATGTTAAGTTGAGTGAGGTTCTCATATTGTCGGTAATGTTTGCAGTTTCAAATTGTCGACCATAGGTATATGTTTAATACGTGAGAGACACAATTTTCTCTTGTGCAAAGATGGCAAAAACGTTTCCAATGCTTCTATTAAGACACAGTCCATTATATTCATTTGTATAGCACTTCAGTAATGCTCAAGTAGGATTGACTGTCAATACCAATGTCTGATTTGGCTTTTATGATATTTCACTTGATCGGCATTGTTTGCTACTATTTTTAACGGTCCATGTTCGCGCAACATTTAACAGAGTAGATAAACATACCAGAAACCTTAAAAAATAACAAAACAAAAGAATTACAGCAAACCAGACATCAGCATTGATAAAGCCTTACAGAGGCAATTATATATTTACCAATAATAATCACAAACGCATAAGTTCACAGATGAGCTACAAATGACCTAAGCGACTTATGAATTCGTTTGCAAACGGTAAGTTGTAAACTTGATGTTTTAGTGATCATAAAAGAACAACTGTCACTAATAATATCCTACAAAAAACTTAATATCTGTTCATAAATAATGAGCCACAAGCCCACAAGCACGCATATAAGCTACAGGGTAATTTAAGTGTGGCTGCAAATGAGTAAGTTATAAATTTCACGCTTCCACGAATTATAGTCGCCATCAGACTACAGCAACCACGCGCTAACCCACGGTTTATTTACAAAGAATAATTCCAATTCATTATTACCTCATATCAGAAAAACTGAACTAGAAAGGAAAACATTATTTACTATATATATATATATATATATATATATATATATATTTCAATACGGAGCAAATAATTGGCGAGAAAAATAATTCACGAAAATATTATTTGCGAAGTTACCATTGACTCTGTTATTATCTAGTGTAACTCTGTTATTATCTAGCGTTGTTATCTCTGTTATTATCCTTTTCTATGTATAGGGTTAAACTCAACTATCTCTGTCAGTCATATAAGAAAAACCGTTGAAAAGTAAGTGTCACGAGAAATCAGCAGAATCAAATAATATAAACAGTAAGAAAAAGCAACTGAAAAAACTGAAATGGGTCCATTAGATCAATTGGTCGACAGAAGGCTAAGTATATATGAGCATGTCTAGATATATATATATATGCATGAGAAGACATATATAAAACAACACGAACAAATCTGCACATATACATACATACATACATACATGCATACATACATACACACATACAAAACTACACTGTTGTTGATGTTGAAATTCCAATGAAAGAAACTTGGATCTTGGTTAGGAAATGTCTCTTTCTCTATTTAACAAGAAATCTTGGAATGAAACAGAATAATGACATACATACATACATACATACATACATACATACATACACACACAGACCCATACATACATACCTGTATGCGTGTGGATGCATACATACATACATACATACATACATACACAGATACAGAAAACATGCATATTAAAATGTGTGTGTGTGTGTGTGTGTGTGTGTGTGTGTGTGTGTGTGTATCTATGTAAATTTGTGTAAATTTATCTATGTAAATTTATTCCTTCTCTGAATACATTGTAACATTGCTAACTGAACAAAGTAATACATATGATGTGTATTTATTGCTTAAAGAACTTTCACGAGTCCTGAAAAACTTTTTTAGAAAAATGTACCTATATCTTATATTTCAAAGTAATATATAAATATTTAATAAAGAAAACGTATTCATCATTCAGCATTTTATCAGAAAACATATACCTTCCTGTCGTGTACAAAGTGAACTAAATTTACGACAACATCAACGTGACTATCGATTATCCATCGAAACACCTCAATAAAAGATTACCATTTGCAGATACGGAACTATGGCTAGAAATTATGTGTGTTAGTAACCAAACCTTTCACTTGCATTATATGAAACAAATTGCTGTTAAGCATCTGGACGCTAGATGTCTGCTATGACAACAAATGCAAAAAACAAAGCGTTTTAACATTTGACATAGTAAAGATAATAAAAAATGTATTTGTGTCCCCACTGTAAACTGAAGAAACGTCC
>NC_142930.1:30014335-30051835 GCF_046866305.1 Octopus bimaculoides | reverse complement strand
CTCAATATATTAAAGAAATATATATAATGAATATTCAGAGCTATATGTGTTAAATATAGCAAAATCGAATTACGTTAAAATCGTGTTAGAACTTATTGTAGCTATTTAAAACACAAATACAATGTTATCTATACTTAGACTTTAATATCATTTTGTAATAATAGCGCATATTCTTTATTGTAGATGGCGTTCTTCTTGCAACTTTTAGAGTGAATAATTAATCATTTCTTGGATTTACTTGTTTGGTACTCATTCACATATAAAATATAATGACCAGATAAAGATTACGTAAATGTTACTGTAACATCATGTGGATATTTTTACTGGATTCATTAATTCTGCCACGTTATATATATATATATATATACATATATGGTACGTTTGGTACATTTACAAATATTTCAAATATATATTTATAGATATTCTTTCATTCTTTTATTCATTTGAATACGGCAATGCTGGAGCACCGCCTTTAGTCGAACAGATCGACCCCAGGACGTATTCTTTGCGAGCCTGGTACTTATTCTATCGGTTCACTTTTGCCGAACCACTATGTTACGGGGACGTAAACAAACCAACATCGGTTGTCAAGCGATGGTGGGCGGAGCAAACACTGACACACAAACCTATACACACACACACACACACACACACGCACACACACACACACACACACACACCCACATATATATATATATATATATATATATATATATATATATATATATATATATATATATATATGTATATATATCCAAACAGCATGCACCATACTACAATGATGCGCTAACTAGGGCCGGAAATAGAGGAAAACCAAGTTTGAAAATAACGGAACACCAAATAACAATAACACAAACGCAAATAAGGTAGAATACACAGATAACATGAATGACATCAACAAACGACTAACAATAAAACAGGGAAAACCTGAGGAACAAAGGAAAGATAGGAGGAAAACAGATATAACCCAAAAGGACTGAAGAAATTGGAATACAGACGCACATAATCACAACACACACACAAAATAAATGGAAGGAATCAAATAAAAGGTACAAAAATTCGGAAGTTCTATGGTATAATCCAATTTTTGGACTCCAAATATCGTCCAATGTTGGTAAGCAATTCATTGCAGCATTAAATAGATGCTTCTCTATAACACATAAATACTAACGTTTATTCAACAAGCACACAGTGAAAATATCGTATGCAACATCTTACAACATGGATGGAGTACTACATACATGAATACAACAACCAGAAATTAAACATACAACGTCTCCTGGCAGAGAACAAACAAATCAAAATTTAACACCAATAGCAAAAATAAACAACAGATAGATTGCAAAAACTCAAAATACATAAAAGACAATGTCTATAAAGTTGAAATGTATCATCAAAAAAGATCTAACAAAAAAAATTGCCGATTCAACAAGGCTTCGAGTGCTAGCAATCAAACGGAACATCATGAAAACAGAATCAAAAGGCCGCCAGATAAACATAGAAATAATAAGAATACGAATAACTGCACATGCCTTAGAAAATCCACCTGTCCGCACTTGAACCAATGTGTCAAAAAAAAAAAAAAAAAAAAAAAAACATAGTATATAAATGCGTAATCTCCACATTCCAACAGAAATACGTGTACATAGGTGCCACGGAAAACCAGTTCAAAGTCCGTTATCCTTTATATGTCGTCATTCCGAAAAATATGACCTTTGCTTTGAGAAAGCATTTAATATACGGCTTGAGTATCGTTGTGAATGTGTTTGCTGATCGCTATGTGTGGATGTGGGTGTGCATCTGTATATATGTACATATACACCTTATATATATATATATGTATATATATATATACATATATATATATATATATATATATATATATATATGCATATGTGTGCACGTGAGTGTGTGTGTGTGCGTATATGTATGCATGGGGATGCTCAGAGATGTAGTGGTATATTTGTGTGTGAGTGAATGTATAAGTATGAGCGTATGTGCAACTGTATTTGCGAAATAATAAATTTTACCATGTGCAGCCTAACATGTGAAGCAAAGTAAACAGACAACGTGCACAATGCCGCTCATGAAGCTAGTGCAAACAAGATCACCCATGGCATAAAAGGTAGAGAAAAGTAAAATTAGTTACCAGAGGCTTTAAACATTCAGGTTAAACACCATTGCCCTCTTTTATACCATGGGTGAGCTTGTTAGCGTCTTCTTCAATCGGGACGTAATTTTCCAGCCAGCATATCGATCTACCTCCACATATAGTAGACCCTATTTGTCCTACCCACTTAGCAACAACACAGGCCCCATCCTTTAGAACATTAGGAACAACACAACCCTCCTCCGTAAAACATAACTTCAGATTGATATCTTAATCTTTACTGATTTCGTCTCTAGATTGTATAGGTCTGTATTTGGGCTCTGCAGTAGATGACTACCCATGAGCTATTATTAGGCTTATTGTGCATGAATGGAAGTGACATTTTGTGGCAGACTCAGTATGGCTACATCCACGCCAGTGTCAATATAACGTTAAGTTTAGTAATATGAACAACCTAATGTTAATCATAATATATAATACATATTAAGTAAGATTTAGTACATTGTGGTAGGACCCTGAGTTTGTAACCATGTTAGTAATTAGCAAGTGATTTAACTTGTAATCGTTTAACTATTTGGAGTTTTGTACTTTTGCCCTCTCGTATGTCTAAGAGGCAGAATGTACTCAGGAATGTGTAGACATTTACTTGTTCGTCTAGTATTACCACCACTTGGAAATACGCTGTCTATCTAAGATGTCAGATATAACATTATATTTTGAAGGTAATTATACTAGTATTTACCTCCCCTTAACTGTACAATTAGTTATTGCTGCATGGTTACTAGAATGTATCTTTTTTTAATTTTTAAAATTCTTATCTTAATTTTATTTTACGTTGAAATGGTGGAGAAGGGCATAAACAGCCTTGTGCCACTTATGACATAGTCTTCTCCCCAAAACCTTTTATTTACGGGTTCATTTCCTTTTTTTTTTACGGCTGCCCTTGTAGCGGTCCTAACTTGCCCTTGGTTTAAATATAACTGACTAGTTGTAGAGACGGTTGAAATTTGGTCACTTTCATTACGGACAAGAGGTGGTTGGGCTCTAGAATATTTCAGTAAGTACACCATTATAAAAACTTTACGGGTTTGTTTTTTGGATAAGTAATAATTAGCTCTAATTACGAAATCATAAGTACTATCCTTTTTATAGACATGTTGGCGATTCCTGTTTTACATTAGAACTAGTTTTATTTTACTACTATTTATTCACCCTGGTACCCATATGTAAAGAGATAACCCAAAGACTACATCTCTAGTTCATTTGCTAGTTCACTCTTTTGCCTATCGAATTCAAGCTTCACACTGCAAAACAGTATGATTCTAATATATTAAGCGTTCTGGCCTCATCTCGTGGCTCTGTTTTTCCTCTTCCCACTTCCCTCTTCCTTCTTCCCTTCGTTTATTTTAATTATTTGTATTCACTCTCATGAAGTTCTATGTACTAGATCGAATGTGCTATAAAAATGACAAATATTATTTCCGGAATTTTCTTTGGAAGAGTTTACACACCCAGTAAATCCAGGATATAACTCGGTTGATATGTCCAGGTATTGCATCTCTAGCTGTAAGAACTATACACACTCACACACACACGCACGCCCACACACATACTCACGCTCGCACGCGCGTACATACACACACATGTATGCATCTATGCATATGTGTGTGTGTATATATTTATATGTTTATATGCTTGTATGTTTATAATACTTTTATTAATTCGAACTTTATATTGCTTTATTAATGTCGAAGAAACTACACATATATATTGAATATTTTGCTGGATAATAGGTTATGTTTCTCTAGTTTTCCGCTCGTATTGCCTCCACTCAAATTATAAATTGGATATATATATATATATATATATATATATATATATATATATATATATATATATATATATATATATATATATATATATATGCACACACACATACATATATAAACATACATACGTATGTATGTATGTATATATACAGGTGAATGAGAATATGTGTGGTGTGTGATTAATCACGAATGCATACTCTGTCAGTAACCATACTCTGTCAGTAACCTCACAAGCCAGTGGGAAGAAGGAAGGAAAGATGGAACAGAGAGAAGAATGAGATGTTATTCAAATGGTTGTAAGAGAATGCGTTCGCTAACGGAGAAAGTGTTTTTTTTTTGACAAAATATGTATACATATACATATACATATGCATATATATATGTGTGTTTGTGTGTGTGTGCGTGCGTGTGTGAGTGTGTGCGTGTGTGTGTGTGTGTTGTGTGTGTGTGTGTGTGTGCGTGTGTGTGTGTATATACATACATCTTTTTATTATCAGGTATCATTCACAACACACACACACACACACACACACACACACACACACACACACACACACACACACACACACACACACACACACACATTTACACAATTATACTATAAACAGCTGTCGTTCTCATGTTAGAAGCTATCTGCAATATATTGCATCAATAATTACAAAAATATTACAACACGGAAGTAGACACTCTCGAGGTAATGTGACTTGCTTTATGATGACAGACATCTCTGTGAAACACATTAACTAATACTATATTCTTTATATAAAACATTTTTCAGTTGAACTTACATAAGAATTTATATGTATAGGTTATTCTTATTGCTTCCTATTAAAAATCCCAGATGAATTTCATTATGCAGAGAGTAGAACAGATCATAACCAAATAAGTGATCTTCGACTTTCTTAGCTAACTTGCCAACGCACCACGTAAAAGGAAATGATAGATACTTGAAAGCAGCAGTCTGCACTATTGACAATTATCTTCATTACTGGCTTTTTACTTGTACCCTTGTCCATGCTGTTCTTTTTACGACTAGTTTATAAAAAATCTAATCTAATGTATTGAGTGAATCAATTGAATTCTCCAGAATGTTCAGTTTTCTCTGGAGAGAGAATTTGTTATGTAGCATATGTACAATAGACACATGCACAATAGCCACACATATATGCTTCAAACAAAATTGTAAATCCTTCGCAAAATATGGTTCTGCACGTTATAATTCCGTTTGCCTGGAAGAGACGGTGGAACAAAGGTCATAGTATTCAAAGTGAACAAGCAAGTTGGCAACAAGGCATGTTGCTAAATATCATTGATGTGATATACGAGATTACAAGATAGAGATGACATATTACAGCACAGAATATAATGCAGATGAAATGAATAGAACAGAATAAGATAGTTACCACAGAGAAAAATATTTTGTGCAAAAGGAAACATTGCAAGAGAAAGAATCGTAGGGTTGTGGCCGCGAATAATAGCCTAAATAATGTAATAGTTAAAGAGCGAGATAGAGTTTAAAAGGTTGGAAGAAATGTTATAACAGTTGTAGATACAGAATAACATTAACTAGAACTCAGAGAAATTGCGATTCTATATCCTTATACGCTGCCTATAAGTAGAAGCAGATGGCGAATACTATGAAGTAGTGCGTAGCCAATTTATTAGTCTCTTCACAGCAGATCAAGATGTAGATCAACTCGTAATACACTCCGAACGTGTTTCATAATGTAATAACATGGTGGATAAGGATGTATCAAACAAAGAAAGACAAGCTAGTTACGGTTAGAGAGCCTTTGATGATAGATATGTTTGATGAGGGCTAACTGAGGATAAGTGTAGTGAAGGAACTGAAAGAAAAAAAACACAAAACTAGATATGAACCTGAAAATAAATAATACCTTATATGACAAATGTTTGGTGATATACTGATGTTATTCGTATACGTCATATAGTAAAGATCATGGTATATTATTATGTGCAGCCAGAGCACACGTAATTGACGGGATGGTGTAACGAGCAAAGTTAAATCAGCACCGGTCCTAAAAATAAAATCTTATAGAAACCATTCCATCAATAAACGGATAATATAAAATCATCTCGTATAGAGAGTGGCAACATTTTAAAACAGACAACTGTTTTGGTAAATTTTCTGTCTGTAGCTGAATCGAATTTTTCGTATGGGTTTTTGGAACAGCTATTAGAAACCACTTTGGTGGTTTAATCTTCCTTCGAATCAGTATATGAAGACTAGTCCTACAATAATCGCATTCATCTGAAAGCTTCCCGGCCTTTAAAGCTGATTATTGAATCTTCGCCATTATCATCATCAAGTTCTGGACATGACTGTATCGCATATTAGGACTCTTAGGGCCGGTTATCTTGTTTCCGTGGCGTATAAGTGATCGAGGTAATGACATTCTCCCTGAACGGGAGGCCTGTTCGTCGCAGGGATAGTGACAGCTAAATGGACCGGAGCAAGTTGAAATGAAGTGTTTTGTTCAAGAACGTAACGCACCGGTTTGGTTATCAAAATCACAGTCTGGCGATCGAAAGTGAAACGCTTTAAACGCTAGGACTCGTGCCTTCAGTTATATACAAAATATTGGTATCAAATTTTGGCAATTTCGTAAGTCGATTAAATCGATTCCAATGCTACTTATTTTATCGAATCCGGAGGGATGAAAGGTAAAATCGACTTTGGCCGAAGAAGGAGTGCTGCTAAGCATTTCGTCCGGCACGCTGACGATTCTGCCAGCACGCCGCCTTATAATTATATACAAAATATCAAATTGTTTAGTTGATGTTCTCTTTCATCTCGCTGCTCGATCCTATCAAACAGCCTTATAGTCGAAGACCGTCAAAAATATGCCGTCCCTTCGTTTTGTATATCCAGGAAAACATCGTTGTAAGTGCCCTTCCTTGTATTAAGTACGTTGAATGAGATTTGAAAGCGCTATAATTGATATTTGTAATAGACCGATTGAGAGACTGAAGGTTCCTTCATTGCTTCGATCGTTGCATGATTATTTTATGTCGTAAAATCTGTTTGGGAGTTTTATAACAACTATGAAACAAATTGCATTAAATCAAATATATGTGAGTGTGAATAATATAAATAGTCACAAGAAATATACATCACACCAGTTTTCGACATGTTTTATTCGAAGCAAAATCATTGAAAAGCATTGTAAAGTATAAAGTGTTGGAAAGAGAAAGCAAGATTTTGCTGTCCAACAGCTTTATGCATGTTAAAGTAATATCTTATTAGCAAACTCACTGCGCATATATTACAAAACAATTCAGGAAAATTTATTTCGTTAGAAAGTAGCATTTTTACATACGTACTTAATACGTATGTACATACATATATATGCACACATACATGTATATATATATATATATATATATATATATATATATATATATATATATATATGTAAACATATATACATATATAAGCATGTATATACATATCCATATATATATATATATATATATATATATATATATATATATATATATATATATATGTAAACATATATACATATATAAGCATGTATATACATATCCATATATATATATACATATATATATACATATATATATATATATGCATATATATTTACATATATACATACACACATACATATATATGTATATACGTATGTATATATATAGACATATATATGTATATATGTATGTATATATATATATATATATATATATATATATATATATATATATATATATATATATATATATATATATATATATAACATATATAAAGAAATATATATACATTCATATATGTTTGTGATATAATATATTCCGTGAAAGAATGAATATGTTTTTTTACATATTTATTGCAAGCTGAGCAGGGGTGACGAAAACATTGAATTTACTCAAAGTACGAAATCATTCGCGTGAGCAAAGTCACCCTCGCATGCAAAGTGTCAATATTTGTTTAAAACGTCAATGAATCCTAATCTCACTCTCTCGTGGATAGATTTACGACTACACTACTACAGTGTACCAACAAATACAGGATGAGGTGTACTTGAAGTGCTTCAACGTAATTACACTTCATATATTATAGATATGCTTACTAAACCAGGAATCTAGCTAAAGTGTTCTATCAAACGAGGTCTGAACCGATATATCTTCATATACGTAGATTAACTAAATTATAGAAAGAAAAAGCTGAAAAACAGATACACACACACACACACACACACACACACACGTTCTCTCTCTCTCTCTCTCTCTCTCTCTCTCTCTCTCTCTCTCTCTCTCTCTCGTTTCCTCTCTCACTCTCTCTCACACACGCATACACACACACACATATATGGGAGGTTGCTGGAAATTCTTTGGGTAAGAGAAAATACAGGATCAGTATATTCAGCATTTTCCCCCGCAAATTCACACACAGCAGCGGTCTTTCAGTTTTTCTTAGTCTTGTGAAAGAACACGGAATGTTTGGCCTCCAGCCAGGTCTTTCGCGAGACCCTTAAATGCAGGAACTTTTCAGCACTCCCTCGTACATATATGCGTGTGTGTGCGCATGTGTGTATATATATGTGTGTGTGTGCGTGTGTGTGTGTGTGTGTGTGTGCTGCAGACACGTTCTGAATTTTGTAAGAGAGGCTAGTCGATTACATCAACCCCATTACTCAACTGGTACTTATTTAATCGACTTCGAACTGATGGAAGGTAAAGCTGACATTTGAACTCAGAGCACATACTCGGAATCAATGCTTCTAAGCATTTTATCCAGCGCGGTAACTTTACTCAGATTTCGCTGCCCGTATATATGAATTCTCTCCTTGGTAGGGGGTTTCTGTTTCTACCACTCACTCCATCCAGCAACATGATTCGGACCCGGGCTGATGTCCAGCATTTCTTGCACTGTGTCAGGCTGCATGATCTATTCCATAATAATCCACCCCACCACTGAATCTAATAAAGAAAACTGCTTTATTGACTAGGGCCGCCGACCATCCCACTGGACGCCGGCTCCCGTTCAATCCCAGGCGCATGATCAATTTGCAAGAATTTGCCAAGACGTTCTCTACATTTCAACAACTTCTGAGCCGAATTCTCATCTCTTCTATGTCTCCGACGCCATCAAGACGCCGTCATTAGCTCTGGCAACAAAGGTCTATCTGTGGTTGGGTGGCCCACAGACCTCTATAAGTCTGAGGTACTCTATCAACTCGTCCGCTAACCTTCAACCTCATATCACATAATCAACAACTCCTTTCATCTACCATTCACGTCTCATCTACCATTCTATTTCCCTTCTACTTCCACCCCTACCGACTCTAGTCTCATTGTACGTACCTCATGCTTCCATACCATTTACTTCATTCTTAAACTTTACAAACCCAACAACCCTGGCCGCTCCATCGTTTCAGCCCGCAATTGCCTTTCACCCGAACTCAGCTCTAAATGCCTCAATTTTAGCCTCTTATTACTAGCAGCTTCCTTTTCCTCACACACACACACACACACACACAGACACACATACACACACACACGCACATACACACACACACACACACACACACACACACACACACACACAGAGCTCTATGCACGGGCACGTACTTGTTTACACTCTCTCTTATGCACACACACACACATACACACATGTATATGCACGCATGCTCTAATGCATACACACGCTCACTTAATCTCGGTAGTCACATACATGCTTGCAAACACGCACATACACACAACTTTCCCATACGCACGCACACATTATCCTCACATACGCATAATCTTTGTGCATACACACTTGAGCTAGGATACTAACCTCTCTCTAGCCACCCATGCCACCCTTGCCTCCAAGAACCATTTCCTTCTGTCCGGTCAATTCAACATGGACAACTGTTTATCCAGACATTTTCTCCTCTCTTCTTCCTGTTTTTTCTCCTGTCCTACTGGATTGTCTCCTCATTCTTCTCTGCAGAAGAGGGAAGGCTCGAAATGTCAAAGACTGTTCCATTTTTCCTGGCCGTCAAACTAAAACACCTGTTTGTTGTTTCCACTCTAGTGTCTTTCTTTTGTTTTTTGTTGCAGTAGAATTTGAATCATATATAAATAAACCCCCATTAGTAATTCATCAGATACAGAATTAATTTCAATTCTATCTGATCAATTACTAATGGGAGATTTATTATTTATTCTTCCACATGAATATCGATATAACTCCTCTTGATAACGGAACACATGTAATACAGAATAAATAAGATAAAATATTCTGCTTTTCTGTTTTAACACATACACAAACACAAACAGACATACACACACATATGTGTGTGCGCGCGTTTGTGTGTGTGTGTTGTGTGTGGGTGTGTGCGTAGGTGTGTATGTGGATGTGTCTTAAATTTTCTCAGCATTATGTCTTGTTAGAGGGGTTCTTGGATAGCTACTTTACAGATGGTCCCCATTTGTTCACACACACACTCACACACATACATACACACATACACACGCATACACACACACTCACACACACAGACAGACAGACACACACACATATATACGTACATATATATATATATATATATATATATATATATATATAAGAAACAAAAATGAGCTAAGAAATAGTTTAGAGCTGCCAATGGTATATATATGTACAAAGATTAAGAAGCATATATTATATAACAGACAAGATAAATTTATTTATTTATTTATGTGTTTCAGCCAAGCGGCTGCGGTCATGCTGATTAAAAATATTTTCGCGTCAGGAGAGAGTAGAGCATTTGTATTTAGGCAGTTCGTATCGACGCAAAATGTGAGCAGGAAATATATCATGAATTTAGGATTATCTAAATTCGACATTCGAAATTCGACATTCGAAGTTCGACATCGTCAGAACAGCAAATTTTCTATCTCGTCTTCACAAAATAAGAGTAACATAAATCTTTTGTAGCTTAGCTAATTTACATCATGGATATATACATAAGTATGTACACACACATATACGCATATACACAAATATATATATATGTATGTGTGTGTGTGTTTATATATATACATATATATATATATATATACATACATACACACACACACACACACACTCACACACACACATATATATATATACACACATACATACATTTATATGCACACATACACTCATAACTCGGTACTGCGATGAAGCCGATTGCCTGTATATACCGACACGAAGGTTAAGTTATGTTAGGAGTGGCCAATATCAACAATTACATTAGGAAAGACAGAGGAATAAATACAGTACTGTATTTTAAATCAAACACGCTATCCAATCGGAAGTGTAAAATACCTGCACACTGTAAATATACATTATCTATACTAATACAGTAAATTCAATCTTTTTGATTTAAAGCCAAAATTACCATGGCTGGTGAAGAGGTGTTATTGATATGCTATGACTTTTTCCTCTGCGTCCGAAAATCCGTTAAAGGCAGGTCCGTAGGACTGAGGTTTGAATGTGTGTGTGTGTGTGTGCGTGTGCGTGTATATATATATATATATATATATATATATATATATATATATATATATATATATACTTGTATGTATATTTTTGTATATATGCATGTATATATATGTGTATGTATCTGTGTGTGTGTATATATATATATATATATATATATATATATATATATATATATATATATATATATATACTTGTATGTATATTTTTGTATATATGCATGTATATATATGTGTATGTATCTGTGTGTATATATATATATATATATATATATATATATATATATATATATATATATATATATATATGTATATATATATATATATATATATATATATATATAGATACATATACATGTACACATATAAAAATACATTCATGCATATATGTATGTATGTATGTATGTAGGTAGGTATGTATATGGAATGTAATTGATCTCGTGGTGAAGTAGTGGTAATTTCGGCTGCTGTGGCATGGAAAAATGAGGAGATTAAATTTACTTAGATTACGAATACGCTTGCAAGAAGAAAGTCATAAATTGCGTAAGTGTTGTTGATATTTGGTTAGAATTTCAATTTCAGACTTCACATGTAGATTTACTGCTAGAGTGCCTCAACAATTATTGAAGTAATTCTTTTGAAAACTAATCATATTTAAACGCTCTGAGTTCAGTTTGGCCGGAATTTGTTGATGCACTTTAGTATTAAATCCACACGTGATCGCGAGAGATTAGAATTCTGTGACATTTTAACGGAATATGTTTCTCTCCTGTTCGATAACTTCATATTTGGATAATTTCACTATTTCTCTGAAAGGTTTATTACATCAGCTAAGGTAAATACTTTCAAAACGCAGACACTTTTCTCCTGGTTGTAACTTAACAATAACATCTCGCATATTGGTCTTGAACGCCATTTCTGTGTGAATTGATTGTAGAAATTCCAGTGTATAAAATTCCCAACTATAAAAAGAAGGCTAAAAGAAGGAAAGCTACATAATTTTGGCTTTCTAAAATAAACAAAATATCATGCTGAATCGCAAGAGTCTTCTTCTTGTTAATACTATTTTATCACATGACATGTCAAAAACGTTTTCATTATCTTCCTGTTGAATTATAGAGTTTAGTCCATGATGAGAAGCATCTGTAATCCGTCGCTTAAACGTCTTTTAAATTCTTTAATGGTAGCCATATTCGACCTGTTTTCTTGATTACATTTGCCCTTAATTTATATTCCACTGTTCTCTTTCTTCAATACTTCTTTCTGTAACCAAATCTACGTGGCCTTCTCATCTTTTATCTCTTGCTTTTTTTCTCTTTTTTGTGTTAAAAATACTGAACGGAACTTCTTTCCTTTGAAGTTTTTCCAGTTTTTCTGTGTTCTTTTATACATTTGGGTGCAACTTACAATAAACAGTTTTCTACTATCTAGACTTGTTTTCTGTTGTCCCATTAACCTCTTCTTCCAGTACAAATGATCCATATCTGATTGGGAATGTATGCTTCTGCGCACAGTTTGTTGCTTCCTGTCGATACCCTTCCTGCTTTCTTAGTCGAAATGCTTCAGTTCAACCGCTTTCAACTTAATGTTTCCTTCACCCGAATTAGTAACACTACAGTAATACCCTGTGTAATATTTCCCCTTTGAAATTCTAATTTTTTAAAAAATTAATTCTACAAAAACATTATTTATTGGGGACTTTTCTAATTTCTATAACTTTGGTTTCATCACCTTCGTCCGCCTTTACATTCTGAGTTCAAATTGCGCCGAGCTCGACTTTGTATTCCATCCTTTCAGGGTCGATAAAATAAGTACCAGCTGAACATTGGGATCGACTTACCTCCACCCCGAAATTTCTGGCTTTGTGTCTAAATTTGAATACATTATTATTATTACTATTATCGTTATCATTATTTCAAGGTGAAGAATCATTAGCCCTCCGGACAAAAGGCTTAGCGGCATTTTATCCGTCTTTATAATCAGATTTCAAATTGCGACGAGGTCGATTTTGTCTCTCGTCCTCTCCGGGTCGATTGAATATTTGTTTTATGTCAAGCTTTATAAAGTATTTTTTAGTAGACAACATAATTGTTAACTCTTGGAAGAAGGAGTTAGACATTGACTTCAAAATTTCTTCTGCGTGCAAGTGTATGAATACAATTTAAATAAGGTAGGAAGCACAAGTATTTAGTTTACGAAACAAAAAATTATTGGTATACTTCACTTTGAGGCTAAGATGAAATGGCTCTTCGATATCTGAGCAGAGTAATAATCAGTAGTATTTAATTAATTTCTTGGAGAACTGCTTCACTTGAGATTTTGCTGAGAGGCTTCTTAAAACCTTTGTTTTTTTCATCTTATCTAATGACTGGAATCGCTTTCGTATTAAATTACCACATGATTTCAATCAATAATATAGCAAATTAAAAGAAAATGTAAATAGCAACATAGAAATGCATATACAATACCGTGTTATGATTAAACATTTTTATCAATATTTTTATATTTATACTTTACACTATTTTAACCTTACACTATATCACGTATATACCAAACCTTAGATCTTGGTATGTTTTTTTACTTTCTGGAGTCCGTTTATCGATACATACATGCATACATGCATACATACATACATACATACATACATACATACATACATACATACATACCTGCATACATACATACACACATATTGATGAACGAATTATTATTTTAATTAATTAATTGATTTGGGTACACGAGCAGAAAACCTACATATTCATATGTATATCTGTATATATTTATGTATGTGTGCGCGTGCGTCACAGTGTGTGGTTGTATGAACGTACGCGTGTGTGGTTGTTTTCTGGTGGTGAACTTATATCAATTTTAAAATCTTTGCGGATCTTCATATTATTATAGTTTCTTTTTTGTTGCATGAATCGACTTTTTTGTTGTTAAATGAGAAATCTCAAAGTACTGCAAATTTTTCGGCTTTTTACGTTCTAATTTGGAATCCTGCCCAGGACAAATTTGTCTTTCATCCACCCGGTGTCGAGAGAGTAAGTAGTTTTAAGTACAATAAGTAACCTCTTCTATTCAGAATTGCTGTTTGCTAGAAGTGTAACACAACAGTGCGAACACTGCAGAAGGCGTTACATAGTATTAAACTGGTTGGCGTTATATGCCTCCAATGGAACAAAATAGGAAACGTTATATGAGGTCTGTGAAATAAGACTATTAATAGTGACGATACTGAAAGTGGTAATGGAAGAACTGAAACAGCGCCTCGTTGCAAAGAAAGCAAAGATGGTAAGATACGACTAAAGAATGAAGGGTTACCACCAGAATAAGTTATTCAGAGTAGATCAGAAGAGATTCTCTAAAGAAATAAATGGAGAGTGTACAAATTAAAAGTTGATACCAGATAATGAAAGTCAAAGGCTTTGGAGTGACATCTGGAGCAAAGACAAGGAGCACAAGAAGGATGCTGAATGGTTGCAAGAACTCAAACAAACAGTAGTCTATCCGAAACAGGCAGAACTAGTCATTTCAGTTAGGGAAGTGAAGGAAATCGGCAAAAAAATGAGCAACTGCAAGGCCTCGGGACCAAATGGAGTTCAAGGCTGGATCAAACGATCTGGTGAATGTCATGCACGAATGGCTGTGCAACTCAACACCTTGTTAAATGCCGACCAAGTAACACCAGAGTGGTTGACATTGGGTAGGACAGTGCTGTGCCTGAAAAACATGGAAAAAGGCAATACGATAGACAATTACAGGCCGATATCCTGTCTGCTACTAATGTGGAAATTATTGACTAGAATATTCGCAGAGTCAATGTACAAACATCCGGAAAAAATAAAGTCCTGCTACATGTGGAGAAAGGTTGCAAGCGTAAGCGCAGAGGGACCAAAGATCAACTCCTGATAGACAAAACTGTACTTAGAGGCTGCAAGAGGAGGAAAAGTAACTTGGCTATGCTATGGATCGACTATCGTAAGGCGTACGATATGATCTCACACTCTTGGATAATGGAATGTATGAATCTATTTGATATTGCATCGAATTTTGAGCGATTGCTTGGAAAAAGTATGCCGAAGTTGGAGGACAGACCTGACAGCATACGGAAGAAGTTTAGGGACAGTAGAAATTAGAAGGGGCATCTTCCAGGGGGACTGCCTGCCCCCACTGATCTTTGCAGTGTGCTTGATAACAATAAATGAGGAATTCTGAGGAAAGCAAAAACTGGGTATGTATTAAAAAGTCGCCAACAAAAAGTCAACCATTTGTTATTCATGGATGACCTCAAACTATGCTGGATCATAGATATAGCATGCTCGTGCTGACAACAAGGTATGCGATAAGGAAGAAAGAACAGTCGACAGGTATGGCATCTATCTTCTGGGTCATTCTTCGCTCGACCAAGAACTGCAGGTCTGTCAAACAGCTGGGGTAAAATGCATTCGACAGACGGAGGCCGCACAAGTTCACTAAAGAAGTCCTAGAGACGTACTAATATCACTGCAAGTTTGCCAATCACTATCGATGTCATGCCATATACTTGACGCGGCGGTTGTAAAACGGTAATCATCCCTTCCACAAAAAGCGGGTAGCATCCCTTCTATAAGAAACGGTAAGTCAGATACTCCAGGATGGTCGCATGAACGTCGACAAAGCACCACAGCCAAGCTTCTATACATGACGGATGTAACAAAGCCCTCACCAGCCTTTCCCGAAACTTAGGGATAGCATCGTATCGGCCCATTTCTGGGTGAGAGCCGTCGTTGTGCTTGTCACCACGTCTCAGTTCTTGTTGAACGGAAAATATAGAAGAAAGCAGAGCCTGAGAAAATTAAATGATCCATCCCAAATAAATTACGTATTTTGTCCAACGCAACCGAATCGAATGTTTTTCCAGTTCCAAGAAAAGAGGTGTCTTTGCTGAGCTTCCACTGTTCCTGTTCCTGCTACTGTTATTGTTATTGCTGCTGCTGTTATTATCGCTGCTAGTGATGCTGTATTTGTGTATTACTAGTGTGGCGGTTGTGCCAATATTGCTACTACTTCGGTTTGTAACTAATAGGGTACTATCTCTGGTAATTATTTCCTCCCAACTGCCGGTAATTTTGTTGGCGATTTTAGTGGTTTTACTGTTACTGTCTGCTGCTCTATTTCACACGTTGTCATTCCTACTGTTATTATTTTCATCTTTGATGCAGTTGTGACTGTACCTACCATTGCTGTTGGTGTTTATTTGGTTAATGTTATTGTTATTGATACTTATACTGCTGTTAGGCTTGCGGTCTAGTCCTTTCTACGACGGCAGTGCTGTATAGGTCTAGTTGTTGCAAGGTTTCGATAGTAAGCAACAGCTTCACTTTCAAAATCGCCTCATAAATACCTCTGAGGTTACTCCAGTTATAAGATGTAGTTACAATATTCTTAACTGGACACGAAATAAAGAATCAGAATGAGACAGAAAGAAAAAGAAAGTAAGAACTAGATCTAGAATACTCCACACAAAATCTGCTAAAATGATTATGTAAACCACAAATGGAAGGCAGTAAGTAACCCTATACATTAGAAAACAAGTATAAAATATTCCCCATTGGATTACTAGAATATCAAATTCAGAATCACAGACAAATGATACAAATAGCTACAAAATATGAGCAAAACAAAATAAAAGAACTATTTTCTGTGTTCAAGAATGTGGAAAACTGAGTACCATGTGTCACAATAACTGACAGCTATAAATAAAAATAAGAAGCAACAAAAACTGTAAAGCAGTGAAATCTAAGCTGAAACTGGAACTACAAAATGCAATGATAAAGCGATGAGAACAAAAGACTGAACATGGCAAATACGCTAAATAAAGTAGAAATAGACATCAAAAAATCCCAACACTGGTTGAAAAGAGCAGGATTCAGAGAAAGGATGGAAAGGCTATTAATTGCGATGCAATATCATAGGGTGGCGAGCTTTCCGAAATGCTTAGAGGTATTTCGTCTGTCTTTACGTTCTGAGTTCAAATTCCGCCGACGTCGACTTTGCCTTTCATCCTTTCGAGGTCGATAAATTAAGTACCAGTTGCGTACTGGGGCCGATGTAATCGACTGGCCCCCCTCCCTCAGACACCACATAAAAAATGAACGGAATAATGAAGCAGAATACAGTAATTTCATATTTGATGATCGACAAGAAACAGAATTATATTCTTTCTTGCTACCTAGATTTATCCAAGAAAGACTATGTCCACAGATACGATAGAAGTTGTGCTAGTACTATGTCATATCCATGAAAAGTTTACAGATAGTGTCAAAGCAACTGTCCGCCAGGATACACCGATACACATTTATAGGGAAATCAAGATTAACCGACCAAATATTGTCATGAACCAAGGCGTATAACATAAGATTCCTAATCGCCATACCAATCCCTATAAATGACAGTGAGTCTCTAAAAGAATTGGAAAAACTGTTGGAATAAAAAAATATGGAAGCAGAATTAACCCTATTGTGGGCCCTGAAAACTGAAACCATCCTTATAACAGTAGGCTCTCTGGCAATAACAAAAACATGAAGACAAATATTTAAACAAACTCCTAGGTCTTACGAGTATATAATACAAAATGTGGGCGCAGAATCCTAAAATATTCTAAAGTATTGAACCTGGAAAAGTACAAAACAAGTTGTAATTTAGTTTGGAAAAGTACAGGACAACGAGAAAAAGCTTAAGATATTGCTGCTGACGTTAGAATCTAAAAACTAAAATGGTAATAAATGCCCTTTTATATTTTTATTTTGCTTAAATGTTTAAATTAAAATACGCAAGAAATTTTATTTTCAGTTTTAGTGAAAAAACTAATTACCTGCAATTTTACACATCAAAAATTCGATTTATATATTTAAAACATCAAATAGTAGCAATTTAAGCAAAATTGACAAATATAACACCGAAGTTTAAAAGAAAGACCCGAAACCAAAGCGTTATTTTTACATTCTGCGCACAATTTGTTCATTAATTTTCATTTTTAAAAAATATTTTTCGAAATGTAAAAAAAAATATTTTGTTATCTGATAAGGCAAACGTTAAAGTATTTAAAATCTTTTGTTTCCAAAAAAAAATCTGATTTTACTATATTTTACTCTTTTGAATTACATATATTCTACCTGAGTTTAATTTTATAAAATGATATATGTGATTTAAAATGTTTGTATGAGTTTTGTTAAGAAAAAAACATACAAAAATAATATATAGTACTAAAATAAGACAGACATGTTTTAGTTTATTGGAAAAAAAAATTAAATAAAAAATATTAACTTCAATTTAAAAAAAAAAATTCCAATAAAAAGTAAAAAAAGTATAAAGAACAAAACAGTGTACACACTATCACTTGAACAATGTCAGAAATTTATTTGATAAATTCTAACATCAGCAGCAATTTTATAAATTTTTTTCTTGTTCTTTACTTTTCCAGACTTAATAATTGCTTGTTCTATAGTTTCAAGGTTCAATACTTAAGAATATTCTAGGATACTGTGCTCGCATTTTTCCTTCTAGTCCATTTTTTCTGTAAGCAACGCTTCTATTATTATAATTATATTGACCTTTATAATTCGGAAATTATTCTATTGAAAATAAGATTTTATTCAAACATAGAGCTTGTTTTCACATAAAAATAACAAAAGATTAATAGCAGCCTATCTGTTACAAATAAATATATTATTAAACATTTTTTTATTATGAATGTGTTATATTCTAATTAAATAAATAATAATTTGTTTTTTCCATGAGTGAAACTATTTATTCTAATATTTTTAATATATAAATGATTTAATACATAAACAAAATGAGAAATTAATGTGACATCGCCAAAATACAAAACAATGTTTATGCTTAATATTCTTAGACAGGGCTCTCTCAAAAATATTCATTTGGATGAACTATTTCATTTGAGTTCAGATAATATGACGTTTCTCTTAAAAAGACAAAAATACGTTGATTTCTTAAAATTATTACCTCTTTTCGTCACTGAAAGACAAAATGTGTTTGGCAGCTAATATTTTGACAAGGTTTTCATCATAAGATTCTGCTCATAGAGCACTTACATCCGAACTAATTCTCAAACGCTGAATAACTGTGAAAATAGCTTAGAGAATTGACTAAATACCTTTAGTAAACGGAAGAAATGGCTAGCAAGGTGATATAGAGGATCGAATCCCTACCTCTGAAACTCCAGCTAAGCGTGCTATAGTTTTAAGCTAAGCAACCTACGACACTTGGTGCCATCTTTTATATCTTAAAATGACAAAAATGTTTTATTTTGTTAAAATGATCACCACTTTTTTAAAGCTAATTAATATTTTTGACGAGGTTTTCACCATAAGATTCATCTCATAGAACACCTTCCTTTGAACACAACTATTGAATAGCTGAGGTATTTTGATTCAAAATCAATTTTGAAGGTTACCATTTTTTGGCACTTAAAGCCACACAACATTTCTCCTATTTAACACTTTTAACGAGGTTTTCTCCAAGAGACTTTTCTCACTGCGCACATTCTTTTAAACCCAATTAATCTATATTTTCTTTTAAAATAACTGACATTATAATTCAAAATCAATGTTTCGTCTTACTCTTCCATTTTCGATTTCACATATCTTGATCTAACTTTTTTCTAATGAACCAAATTTCAATTATTTCATCTCGAAATATAGTTGAAAACTGGATCATTATTGCTAAAAATATCGCATTCAATTTGGTTGAGAAGTGAATTACTGATGAAGCCCAGACGTGCTTTCTAATATCTAAAAGTTGAACTTAATAATATATTCACCCATTTCTGTGGATGAATGATATATATATATATATATATATATATATATATATATATATATATATATATAACTCTAAAAGTTTTTAATTCTCGTGTTTCTTTCTGTTGAAGAGCCTAGGCTCGAAACGTAAAAAGACTTTCTCACCTTCCAGAACGTCAAACTCATACACCTGCTTGTTTACACACCTGTCTTCGTATTTTGTTTTTCTGGAAATTTCAACTATATATATGTGTGTGCATGTGTGTGCATGTGTGGTGTGTGTGTGTGTGTGTGTGTGTGTGTGTGTGTGTGTGTGTGTGTGTGTGTGTGTGTGTAGAGGTCACTAAAGTGACAGCGGGTACTACGTGGTATCGGCATTGCTAGAAATAAGAATCAAAGCAACTTATTAGGTACAAATGCGTCATCTTAATGACTGACAATGAAGATAAATTCTCTATCGGACGTAACCAGTTCACCGGTGATTTCGAATTTAACCGCGCCTAGGGTTAAACTCAAGTCACCTTGCCAGCTTCTAAGAAAACCGTTGAACTCATATGCTAATTTAAAAAACGGTGAAAGTTATTTCAAAACGGTAAATAATATAGATGGCTTATTAACAATTAAACAAACACTTAGTACCCTCCGTCACGTTGGTGACGTCTATAAATTTGCCCTGAGGTTGTGAAATTGCTAATAAATCACCCCTATTATATATATATATATATATATATATATATATATATATATATATAGGTTGGTGGTCCTAGATGTAAGCAAGAACAAAAGTGGTGCTTTTAGACTAGTCATTTTGTACGCCCGACTGGGGAGTGGTAACTGGATTTCTTCATATATTTGGAGGTTTTCCTTGGGATGTATCACTCTATAGTTCTAGTGGGCGATTGGAACACCATCTTCGACGCGTGCCTGCATAGGGTGGGGCTAGTTAACAGAAACGTGACTAGTAAAAGCGTCATAAACCTATTTAGTTACTTCCAATTGGCTGACAATTCCCGAATGGATCAATGTGGACATGAGCAAACAACATCGGTATCTTCCAGACCGTATCTAGATAGGGTATTCTGTAGCCTAGTAGCTAGAACTAGCATAAATTGTCCACAATTCAAGGTCGTCGGCTACACAGACCACAAATTTGTGATCTGTACGGTCGACTTAGATACAGAACTGTACGGAGCGCGCTGTGGATCGGTGACGGGAATGGATTTCATCTCCCCCCTCTATAAAATGTTACACCTTTCTGTCAGGGGTGGAATCCTGATCAATTTGTATCAATCAAAAGGGTCTACCACCAGTATTTGGAGACTGTACTTGCGGCGGCTAATTTTGGTCCTATTTTCAGATGCCGGATCGCTTCAATGTACAACATCTGCTCCGTGGTCAATGTAACTGCCACTTACTAGAATCGTTTACCGTTCGGTGCATCAAGGACGTACCCTCTCGCTGCTTCTGAATATGCAGGTTCTCGACTCATTACCACGGAAACTGGATGTTCAAGGGTCATCCCGCGTGAACTAGGATGCAAAATGTTCGTTTCAGATTATGCGGACGACGCCACCGTAATATTGTCTGACATCTCGGAAATGGAAGTGATCGGTTCTACTTTAAGTGAGTACCAAGCGGTAACTGGCGCAAAGATTAACTAGGAGAAATCGATGGCCCAGCAGTTCAGCACATAAAAAGGCAGGTCCATGCCATCCGAAAGCTTCGTAAGATGCTGGATTGAAGGACTGGTTAAATTGCTCAGTGTCTCGTGTGGTCCGGACTACCAAGTGGACAGGAACTAGAGACGGTGGCGAGCAGGATGTCCGGTCTCACCCAGAAATAGAGTAAGAAGTTGCCCCTGAAAGGTAGGGCAGACGTGGTGAATGTGTACATCACTTCCGTCATCTACTACCACCTGACCTTTTTGTTGCCCTGCTTTGTTGCTGATCAAGCTGCAGCGCTTACTCTTCTGCTTTCTATGGAAGGGATGGGTTCCATTTATTTGCTGTCAGCAACTACTGCGCGGAGGGCTGGGCATGCCATGGCTAATGATGCGCATACATGTACTGAGGCTGCTTAAGATCCAATGTTTCATGGATAGCAGACGGTTATGGTCGACATTGGTTAGAGAATAGTTTCCGCAGCTCGTCTCATTGACGGAGATGTGGTCCTGGATTAAGTGTAGACCAAGAAAGGGCGGAGTTTCAGCAGATGCTCACACCTCACTACCAGTCGAGTAATGTATTTGGTGGGACTTCTACATCGGAGTTCTATAGAGAATTAGTAGCGTGCAGGAGCGACAACATCCTTGGAAAATTCTGGGTGTCGGGTGAATTAGCTGGTCTTTTCTGAGGCATTTTCAGGCCGGGGCCAATGGATTGGAGGCTCTGCCAGTTCTAGACAAGCTCTAAAACACGGAAGTGCTGTCGGCATTGAATCGGTGTTGCATGCACATTGAATATCACCCCACCGGCCTCCTTTGGCCGGGAAGGGCAGGCAGTTTTCCTCTGTCTGGTGGCTATGGCGAAAGCGGTAGTGCAGGGGACACGTTTTTCGACTAAGCCCCCAACGACTTTTTAAAGTTCCATTTGAAAAGGAAATTGAAGGTGGAAAGGGAAGCGCTGCCCCACAATATTCATGCTGAACGGCCAGCAAAAGTTGTAAGCCTGAGAGGATGAGGAAGAGAGATCCTCCCAATTGGGGTGCCCTCGGCGATCGAGGTGATCAGCTTATGTGGATTTCCTTGGTTGTCCCTGGCTGGAACTCCCGCATTTTGGTTTTTTTTAATGTTTAAAATTGTTAATTGTTATTGTTTTACTGTATACACGTATTTTTGTATTAAGCCCCACTTGTTCGTTGCTTTTGGATCGTCCTTTTGTTTTGTGTTCAGCCTTTGTGGCCAATAAAGAAAAGATTATCCACTTCCTCCTCCTCCTTCTGATCATCATCATCATTATTATCATCACCACCACCACCACCACCACCACCACCACCACCACCACCACCACCACCACCACCACCACCACCGCCGCCACCACCACCACCACCACCAATATCATCATCATCATCATTATTAATATCATTTTTATTATTTATAGAAATAATAATAATTATTGTTGTTCTTGTAACCGTATTATACACCCGAATATTCATTGGTGATTATCATATGCACGTATAATTTACTTGTCAAAGGATAATATCTGTATTGATAAAAATACACCCTGTAATTGTAGATATCTGAAACTTTTATCTGCTACAGTTCCTGTGAAAGACTTCCACACCACTGATAAGGAATATATTTGTCTGAAATTATCAGCTGCATTGCTTTTGTTTGGGTGCTTCAAGCATAGAATTCTCCAGCGTTCTGTTATTCATTCTTGCAATGATCTCTGCTGCACAATATATCATTTAATTGTTCAGTGATTCATTCGTGCCAAGAGGTCAGAATTTATTATTGCTATTGTTTGTTTTATTTATCTCGTTACTCTTCTACTTCTTCAGAATCGTTAAAGTGCCGGACAAAATTTCTTGCAATGTTTAGTTTCGATGCAATATATTACATGTTCAAATCCTGCGGAAATCAATTTTGCTTTTCTTTCTCTCTGTCTTTCTTTCTTTCTTTCTTTCTTTCTTTCTTTCTTTCTTTCAGTATCGATGAAAATTGCGTCATAGTTATTGTTGCTTACTTACATGTTAGCCCTGTCTGACTATATGCATGACCAAATGCTGTCCATTCATGACCACCATGTCTTTTATACAAGCACATTGTAGTAAGAACGAACCTTACTGCCTACTATTCAATGTTACAAAGTAAGTAGAAGAGCTTCTAGAGCTATTTATCGCAAATCGAATATTTATTGTGAGGTTCTCTTAGAACGCGTTTCTTGTTGGAGACAAATATTCATTAAATCGACGACAGCAAATCCAACTGTGTGTGCTTGAGTAAAACGTAAAAATCATCACAAGCGTTGTTGTTGTTGGATGTTGTTGTTGTTGTTGTTGTTGTTGTTGTTGTTCTTCTTCTTCTTCTTCTTCTTCTTCTTCTTCTTCTTCTTCTTCTTCTTCTTCATATTATATCAGTTAGCAAGGATGTTCTCTTGAGGCTTTGTGACAATTAGTCCTAAGAGTCTTTCTTAGGGTTCTTGCAGAATAGAGGATTGTTCTTTTCTTCAGGTCGATGATTAGGTTTAATATCTGATTTATGATGCGCAAAACACATAATTCATCTCAAGCAGTTCTATCCACGACAATCTTCAGCTGATGCGGTACATCGTAAAAGCAGGCGGGTAACAATCTAGGCATAATTTGATCAAGTAAAAGCCTTCGGTAGGGTCAACCACAGGGGTAGGAATCACAATGTCCACTTTCAGATCCGTATTCCGCAGCTGCATTACTGCAATGTACGGGGATATCTCTTCGGTAATTAGAGTGAATAGTTATCTAGCCAGACAATTGAGTACCCTGAGCTCGATTCGTCAAGTTTGTCTCCTCTCGTCGCTTGTGTATGTACTGATTCTGGAGCCACTGTCGCGAAGACTGGAGACGTCAAAGGGATTCTAGCAAGAAGTTGGACGTGTGTGAACTGTCGGCATACAGGGACAACATCGCCACTCCAGCTTAGGACATCATACACATAGGCCAGATCACCACTGATCTAAAGGAATACTAGGTGGTGAAAAGCAAATCAAGCAAGAAAAACTTAGTGGACCTGCAACACGGCAGTAGAAAAGACACGTCCATGGCATCCCATAGCGTTGTGAGACGCTAGACAGACGGACCGGTTAGGTTCTGAAGGATCTGTTTTGGGTCAGATCTCCAAGTAGAGAAGAACTGGGACGAGGTGACGTGCAGGGTAGCCTATCTCACACACAAATGGGCTGAGAGAAAGCTTTCCTTGAAAGGTAGGGTACACGTGATGAATACATATATATTACCCCCTGACTAGCGTGTCTGACCAAACTAGAGGGCGTATTCTTTGACTTCCGGTCGAAACGACCCAGTTCCATTGGTCAGTACTTCATTTGTTGTCAACACCCACCGAGTAAAAAACAAGACATGCCGTAGCTGATGTTACACAGAAATGCACTGAGGAAGTGTTTTCTTGATCGACAGCAGAGCAGGTGTGGTTACCGTTCGTCATCCTCGCTTTTTCGCAACTCAACTCTTTGACTGAGTTGCCGTCATGGATCAAGCATAAATCGAGATACGGTGCGTGACACCTATGCAGGTGAACACAGTGCAGACAGGTGCTTACAGCCCTTTGTCAATTGCGCAATCTTGTCAATGTCGAAATTGGGATGGAGGGGTATTGCCAGTTCGAGATAAACTGGGCAACTGTAGAAGTACCGTTAGTCGGGTCTATTCTAGATGCACAGAGAGCGGGGAAGCAGTTCTGTATGAAGTTGTCCAGTTCCCGACCATTGCTGACTTATGAGTTAATGTGGAATACCTACTGTCGCGTATGGTACAGATCCAGCTATTTACTGTGTCCATTGCAAATATCACATCGCCGTCTTCCTTTGTTCAGGAAGGACAATGTGTGTTTTAGTAAGCGTAAGTAGTTGTGTGGTGGTCTAGATTGAAAGGGCTGAAGACAGACAACTTCCTCATTGGTCATGCCCTCAATTTCCACTTGAAAAGGGAACTGAGACTGGAGAGCGGTATGCTACTTTTCAGCAAATTTGTTGAAATTTGGGTGAATAAAGCAAGGTCGGCCTAAGTGAACGGATCAAGTGTAAACACAGACTGGGTGTAGACGGGGTAGTCAAGTGCTTACAGCTCTCTTCCCATTGGGCAATGTGGTCGATAGAAGGTCGACATTGGTGTTCTGTATAGGTTTAGTGGCGGAGAAGAGCGATGTCATTCTCGTGAAGAGTTTGGGCGTATATGAGAATCAACTCACTCGACTCGTCTAAGGATTTCGGGCCAGAGCCCACAGATAATTTTCACAAATTTCTGAGCTGCTAGTGCGCCTATACAATGAAGTAAATGGGCACTTTACCTAGTGGCGAGGAGGACTGTGTATTTATGTGGTTTCCACGAGCAGTCCTTAGAGGTATCCCCTCTTTGGGGGAATTAGCATTTTTGCTTCTTTTGTGTTGTTTTTTTATTCTTTACACACATTGATATAACCGCACATGATATTGCATAATATAGTGTATTGTAACTTCCTGTACAGTCCTCAAACTGCCTGCTAATAAAGAATTTATTTTTATTATTATTTCTCTCCTTCACCAGTTTCTGTAGATTACACTTTTCTGGTGAAGACCAACAAACATTTCCTTAGCTGCCCCTATGAAAATTTCTCTTAAGAATTGAAATTAATTTTAAAAATAAATTATCAATTTCTAGCTTGTTATGCTGAAACTGAAGTTCCGAGTCGGGATAACCAGTGTATTTATACTTAAAAATCTTGTTTTCTGCATTGAATGTGGCCTTTGAAATTTTTGCTTTTAGTTATGTGTCTCGTATCTTGTCATATTCATCTACATCTAAGACATGGGCTTAGCAAGTTTGCCTACACAGAAAGTTGGTTTCATTCGATACTCATTCGCTACATATATGAGCACGTTGTATACAGTTTTTCCTCTGCGTATTATCCTTTGTGAATATTTTGAAGTTATCCATAATGCGGTTATGGTTAACATTTTGCATGTAGTACCCATAACTCCTGGTGTTTCTAGTCAGATTATTTCTGAATGACATTAGATTTAGACAGAAAAATGCAGTGGATATAGGGTTAGTTATAATTACGCTATCTTTAAAAGAGTATTATAATTTACGTGAAGCGTCGTAGTATGTATAACTAAATTAAATGCTTACAAAAACATTTGAACAATACCAGTGAAGAGTTAAACAAAATATTTCACATGGTGTCAATGGGGACAAAAAGAGGAAAAAGATTGTATAAACCTTACATAAGTTGTTTTGCTTAATGTTCCTATAATATTTCGGAAAACAATCCCTTTTCAAATAGAAGAAAGAAAATAATCAGTGTTCAGAGAAATGTGTTGTTTTCGAGAGACCATTCTAGTGTATTCTCTTTGCCTTGTAGTAAACGGTTGTTTTTCACATTTACATGGTATGTTTGATGTATTTATTAGTACTAAAGTTATTTTATGTGGAGTCTTTCTAATATACATTGCTTGTTAAATCTTTCAGTATTGATTCAAATAACGTGTTCGACAATAAACAACAATGTTTATCGCAACGACTTAATTTAGATACTTTTACTGATACGTTTCTATTTTCCTCCGAGCGCGGTCATTATATTTTTTTAGTTAGCTTTTCTTCAATTTTTTTCTCTTTCTGTCTGTTAGGGTCCTCTTTTTTTCATTTCACTAACTAAAGATAGTTTTCTTCCGTTTTGTTTCAGTTCTAAGAAGTATATTTTCTAACAATATTATTTTGATTTTATTCTTTCATGAAATTTCTTGTTCCAGTATAGCTTTGGTAAATGTTTACGTTAAACCATGTTCATCGATTGTGTTGTCTTCTATCCCCTTGAGCAATCCTGTTAGATCTTTTTCTATGCGGCCAATACTGTTTGCTGTAAAATGTCGAGTCAAGTGTATATTTTATCTGTCATTATGCATTTGTTTGACTATTTCACACCAGATTGTATGGTTTTTATAGTAATTTTGTATTTCAATTATTTTTCATCTGTAGCTCTTTTTGGGATTTATAACTTGTTTGAATTTTGTGCACTAGATTCTGTAGCGTTTTACTATTTATAGAGCTAACGTGTTGTAGTCTTGATCATCTCTATTATTTTCCTTGTTTTTTTTTCTTTTGTTGAGGTTTTCTGTGATGCTTTCTGTGCGGTGTGTATAATGTGATTCATTCATCAGTTTGCAGTAAATCAAACATTTTTTGTGTAGCCGTTTTTGTTATATTTTCCCTCTTGACTTGCTGATACACTTTTAGCAGGAAATATGTGAGGATGAGGGTCAAAATCACAGATATTGGCAATGGCGGTCAGTTTTGACTTTTCTTTTATCGTTGTACAGTATGGAATGTTAGAAACTGCTGAGATCAAGATGAATCACGTGTAATCGTGTAGGGCTTTATTAAACATAAGTCCACCGAATCCTACAAAACCATTTTAGAAATGTTATTGTTGCTATTTATCAGGCGTTTCTCTTTCTCCTACGCATTATAACTGCTGTGGCAGTTGTAGACGTGAATATATTAAATGCAAGTCTGGTAGTTTAGCGCAGGAATCCAAAACAGAAAGAAAAATAGCAGATGCTGCAGCAATAACTAAAAAGCTCAGATACTATGATTTTCAGAACAATAACTGTAGAAACTCCGAAATTGTGAAACGCGATCATTCCTCTCCCAGTACCGGGAGCCTAACCAAAAGCCCCAAACATTTCTTCTCCGTCGATGGTCAGCGGTTTCAGTCAAGGACTTAGTGAAGAAAGAGAGTGGTAAGTAGTGGCAACACCAATCTCAGATCCACGAACGGCCGGAGAATCCATCACGTCCTCGGTCCTAGAATACGGGGAGTAGATACCATCTTCTCGTACAATGAACAGTGTCAACTCATCCTCTTACAATATTCGGGAATAATAGAAGTTGGGGATGACAATAAAATTATCAGAAAATAAAGGACAAAGTGGACCTAGCGAAAGTGAAGTTGGCATCAATTTAAATACACATAAGAGAATAGCGGCAACAAAAGTTCAAACTCATAGTCGTTCGGTGTACAAATCGGTGCCTCTTGGGGGAGAAGATGAATGAAAGAAAGAGTGATATATTAGCTGGCGAGAAGAAAATAGGGCAAGATTACAATAAATTCTTTAAAAAGACATTACCAGAAATTTGTCACATATTAAGCACGAATATCCACAAGACGCTGATTGTGTCAGAGGGGTTAGATTTTTCACGTTCCAGCATTACTACCCATCCAAAAACGAGGGTAACGACGAAATTGAATTTGAGTGGCAGACAATTTCAGGCAAAACGATGAAAAATAAGAAAATAAAATGCAATCTTAGAAAAAAGCCCTTTCAAGTGATTATAGGAATGTTCGAACTCAGGATCTAATACAATTTCATATTTGCCACAAGTAAGGTCAACGAAGTTATTTTCTGTTTAATATTCGTCTTTCTCAGGAGACAATAAAGTTTTGTACTACTAGTCAATAAAGATTTGATCTATCCCAACACGGTAAGGAAACCACTTCGGCTGCTGACACGTTTCAAAGAATCATTCAAGTGACCTTTCCAGAGCATAAGCCTTGCCTAGATATATATGACGCTTTTGGATTGTCCTGAGATCAGAATATCTTCTCTGGTGTGATGGAAAGGGGTTGAAAAACAGTATGTGCCTTCTACTTTCATTTCGTTACAAGAGTTTCTAGACGAATTCGCAGGAGAACACAAAATCGAATTAAGGCTTTTACTCTGGAATTAGTATGAGGTTTACTCCCTAGTTGTTCGTCCCAGGGCACAGAAGTTATTCACTATAGCTGTAGTTTCATGATACTCGGGAGAAGCCTAAACTCGGTCCTTCTAACTTGAGCCAACTAAATCTGAGGTTCATGCCTTGGATGGACGTAAGCTTTGAAGTAATGGCTGATGTCACTACTCATGTCATGACAAAGGATTGTTCGAATTGTCGAGTGAGCTAGAACATATTCATCTGAGCAATATATTAATGGACCGGAGCTAAGGCATGAAAACTAGAAACACTTGGAAGATAAAATTTTGGACAAAAATACGACAGAGTTGCATAAACGCGTGAAACACTTATGATCGGTAGATGAATTTTCTGATTGGCTGAATCCATCTAATGAATGTTCATATAGACATTGTAGATGTTTCCCATTCTAGTATAATGAGTGTTTGACTGGTAGAGACATTGGAGCTTTTTTAACATATTTAAAAAAAACTTTCTGTGTTTATATATGTTTATATTAATCCTGTGATTTTTATCGCGTTTTCACTCGTCCTTTGTATGTCCATATGGCTTCTCCTGTACACCCTACACGTTTTATAGTGCTTTATAATATGTATGAATTCTTGTGGAGAATAAGAAAAAAAAAGGGTTATTATTAACAATAATAGAAGCAGTATTCATAGGAGTATTGCATGGAAGTAGTTAGTGAGATAATCTTATAAACTTGTATCTATGTGGGTGTGCATTGAAATTGCGCGGCTTTCGATATTGCATTTAGACTTTCTGTTGATGACAAGAAAGTAATATACTGCGCTAAATATAGCAGAATATATTTTACTTTGATATTTTGTGGACTTTGTCAGAATAAGTCAATTTCAGAAATAGTATTACTAAAGAAAAACCATCCTGCTCCCCCGCCTCCTTCACCTCATCCCCACCCTTTTCCACCTTCTCTCTTGTTCTGTTCTTCTTCTTCTTCTTCTTCTTCTTCTTCTTCTTCTTCTTCTTCTTCTTCTTCTTCTTCTTCTTCTTCTTTTTCTTCTTCTTCTTCTTCTTCTTCTTCTTCTTCTTCTTCTCTTCCATGCTCCACCTCTCCCCTCCTCTTCTCCCCATCTCTTCCCTTCCACTTCCCCTCCTTCTCTTCTTCCTTCCTCCTCTTCCTCCCTTCTATTCTTCCCTTCCCTTCCTCCTTCCCTTCCTCCTTCCCTTCCTCCTTCCCCTCCTCCTTCCCTTCCTACTTCCCCTCCACCTTCCCTTCCCCTTCCCCTACTCCTTCCCTTCCTCCTTCCCCTACTCCTTCCCCTCCTCCTTCCCCTCCTCCTTCCCCTCCTCCTTCCCCTCCTCCTTCCCTTCCTCCTTCCCCTCCTCCTTCTTTCCCCCTTCCCTTCCTCCATCCCCTCCTCTGTCCCCTCCTTCTTCTCCTCCTTCTCTCTCCGTCTTCCCCTCCTCCTCTCCCCCTTCCCTTCCCCTCATCCTTCTTTCCCCCCTTCCCTTCCTCCATCCCCTCCTCTGTCCCCTCCTCTGTCCCCTCCTCTGTCCCCTCCTCTGTCCCCTCCTCTGTCCCCTCCTTCTTCTCCTTCTCTCTCCGTCTTCCCCTCCTCCTCTCCCCTCCTCTTCTTCCATCCCCTCCTCTGTCCCCTCCTTCTCTCTCCGTCTTCCCCTCCTCCTTCTCCCCATCCTCCCCATCCTCCCCTACCCTTCTCCATCATTCCCTCACCCTCTCTTCTCCGCTTCCTCCTCCTTCTCCACTTCTTCTTCTTCTTCTTCGTCTTCTTCTTCGTCTTCTTCTTCGTCTTCTTCTTCTTCTTCTTCTTCTTCTTCTTCTTCTTCTTCTTCGTCTTCTTCTTCTTCTTCTTCTTCTTCTTCTTCTTGTTCTTGTTCTTGTTCTTGTTCTTCTTCTTCTTCTTCTTCTTCTTCTTCTTCTTCTTCTTCTTCTTCTTCTTCTTCTTCTTCGAATTAGTATTACTATTATTAACAGTAATAGTGGTGTTGGTGATCGTAGTTGTATTTTCTTTAGAGAATTTTCTGTAGTTAAGCGTACGTAGTCAATGTATTTTTCGAAATCGATAAAGCTATGGTAGTAGCAGCAGCAGTAGTAGTAGTAGTAGTAGTAGTAGTAGTAGTAGTAGTAGTAGTAGTAGTGGTAGTACCAGCAGCAGCAGCAGTAGCAGCTGCAGCAACAGTGGTAAAGTCGTCTGAATTTTCGCTATTCAATGCATTTCCCCTGTTTAAATTCATCTTCCCATTAATTCAACGACACGAGCAGGAAACTGTTAAACATGGCGCTACACAAAAGAAATGTTTAGCCGAGTCAGAAATAGGAAAAACATTTCTTTAGAACCAAAGTGTAAAGGCTGTGTCTCCACATTACTGGGCATCTATTATCATTTGTAGAAAATCTTCCTTGTGTTTCTTTTTTTTTTGTGTGTGTGTTATTCACAAACGGACATCTAAACTGTGCACACGTCCATACTACTATGCGAACAAATATCACCCTTACATACATATTCACTCAACTTCAAATAAGGAGGCTACGTATATACTGCTACCAAAGAAGAAAAAAAAATCGTACACCTCTTGTATATAGCGAATGTTCCCCATACATACATACATACATAATACATACATACATACACACACACACGTATACGCACACATACATTCTTACAAATGCCCTCTTGTAGACAGATAAAGCTATATACATGCTTAAAGGACTATTCATAGACATAACCGTAAACGGTTACATAGAAATGCTAGTTTTCTATGGAAACTTTGTACAAATACCGAAGCTTATATGAACGCACAGACAAACCTACAGTTTAACAAGCGTTTTCAAAACGGTAAACGCAGTGATACACATATAAACTTGTATACATAATATGCATACTTCTCATACAAGCGAAACTATAAATCAACAGATTACATGTATGTATGTATGTATGTATGTAAGTAAGTAAGTAAGTATGTATCTATGTATGTACTTATGTATATGTATGCATGTATATGTGCGTGTATCTATTTATATGTATATGCTCATGTATGTATATATAAAGGGTGTCTGGACAAGGATCTGAATTATGCCGGTAATAAGTGATATATGTATATATATATATGTAATATTAATAATATGAAAATACATCCGTAAGTAAAGAAACAACATCAAATGGAAGAAACCAAATAAGTTTCAAATACACAATAAAGTCTATTAGTAACAAACACATTGCCAATGAAATAATGAAAACACATACAAAGTCGCAACTCCTCATTTGTTTGCTTAACAGTGTGCAACTAGGACATACAAAATTTTCAGCTTATGTTTATGCAGGTGAAAGTTCGTAATTTACTAATGTGTTTTGTTTACTTTCCTTGAAATCATTTACCTATTCTATCTTTAAATAAAAAATAATATTAAACTATTTCTAATGCCAAAGTAGAGCGTCTGCTAAATAACAATGCATAAATTCAATCATAATTCTATCCACCGGAGAACATCTCACACAACAGAAATCCAGCATATTTTGGAGACTTAATGCATTGCGCAAAATACATTAGGCTTTTAAATAGAAATGTATAATAATAATAATAATAATAATAATAATCCTTTCTACTATAGGCACAAGGCTTGAAATTTTGGGGAAGGGGATTAGTTGATTACATCGACTCCAGTGTTTCACTGGCACTTAATTTATCGACCTCGAAAGGATGACAGGCAAAGTCGATTTCGGCCTAATTTGAACTCAGAACATTAAGGCAGACGAAATACCGCTTAGCATTTCGTCCGGCGTACTAACGATTCTGTCAGCCCGCCGCCTCATATGGTTTCAAATTCTGCAACAAGGGCGGCAGCTTTCGGGGCGGAATTTGAACTCAGACGTAGCGACGGGCGAAATACCGCAAAGCATTTCGTCCAGTGTGCTAACGTTTCTGCCAGCACGCAGCCTTTGTAACAAGAACAAGAACAAGAACAACAACAACAACAACAGCGACAACAACAACAACAACAACAACAACAACAACAACAACAACAACAACAACAACAACAACAACAACAACACCAATAATAATAATAATAATAATAATAATAATAATAATAATAATAATAATAATAATAATAACACTATGGAATAACAACAGAAAAACATGGTATAAACACACGCCAGAAAAGGTCACAGAAAACGAGAAAGCAACCATACTCTGGGATATGCCAATACACACAGATAGAGAAATTAAGGCAAATAGACCAGATATAGTTGTCAAAGATCATGAAGAAAAAAAATGCTTTCTAATTGATGTATCAATACCAGCAGATGACAACGTTTCCCTAAAAGAAATGGAAAAACTTTCAAAATACAAAGACCTGGAAATAGAGGTAAGTCGAATGTGGAACCTAAAAACAGAAACAATTCCTATCATAGTAGGTGCCTTAGGTATAATAAGAAAATATTCAGACAAATACATAACAAAAACACCAGGACTTACAAATATATATAACATACAGAAAATTGCACTACTGGGCACTGCACACATTCTACGCAAAACACTTTCAATACAGTAACCATAAGAGCATCACAGCAAACCACAGCACATACCCAAGGCACACAGAGCTGCGCTCGGTAGTGAAGAGAAAGCACGTTATAAAAATAAAACTACTGAACAATAATAATAATGATATTTTGCTGAATACCACAAATTTGCTAGTCAGTTGTTTGACCTTAACCGCTTGAGCATGTCCCTTGGTGGCTGACAATATGTGCATCTCTGATCGCGAGTAGTGGGGCAGCATCATAGCCATGTGTTGAGAGAAATTCTGTAGAATTTGAGTAATTCACCGCTGGAAACATGGGTGTTTCGTTCAACATCCTTAAACAACCCTTTTTTAGGGACTATTCAACCTAAAAAAATTCTAACTGGGCCCCACCTGCAAAGTACTGTGCAAATCACTATGTGATGCACATTTGGTTTTGATGCGTGTACCTGGTGTACCCTTATCAGACGGATAGTCATGATGGTTATATTGGCATTCGTATTTTGCCCCAGTGTCATTTTGATGGTGTGCATTGCTCTCTCACTCAATAATAATAATAATAATAATAATAATAATGATATTTCTCGCTTTCAATACGAAAAATACTAGGAAAGTGACATCCATTTCTAAGGTACACAATTCATACACCGAGAAGAGCTCACTAATAAAATCTTCGCCATTTCTATAAATATTGTGCCTTACATACTATGATGGCCTTATATGACGGCCACATACCTGAAACATAAACAAACTATATCCCGGCTCCTGAAATTGCTTCAAAGTCTCGTTAGAAACTGCTTCACGGCAGAACATTTGTCGAAAAAGCAGACTTTTGCATATTCGCATATAATGTACGAAATATCATACACACAAGAAGTTTCTGATAAAAATATAAGACATTGAGATCCACGACTAACATTCACCTACCTGTTGACAGTGCATCTTTTTGCTATTTTATTTTAGTCAAGAATCAAAAGTTGTTGTCCAAGCATGCTATAATCACCAGTTATCAACTTTGTTATTGTTTCAGCAATCCGTTAGTTGAGTTTGTTACAATTATACGTTGCACATTACGTGTGATAAGTTTCGAGAATTAGCATTCTGGTATTTATGATAAAATCTGTGTAAGACTTTTCCCTTGAAAGTACTATATTTTGTCATATCTATTTTTGTGTTATGTGTTGTTGTGCATCTTATGATCACCTCTGTGTAGTACTATAGCAGAGTCGACTGAATGTCTAGGCTCGATATATATATATATATATATATATATATATATATATATATACTGTTTTTGTTGCCAGCATACCTCCGACTAATACGGCCAGAGCTTAACAGTTGCAGTTCTACACTTGCTATTAGTTACATTTGCAGTTAGTTCATCGATTCTTGTTATTGATGGTGTACAATGTCAGCAGAGTACTTGCAGCTAATGATGCTATTGATGCAGTTAATTATGTGTTTGGGCATCTGTGCGTTTTAGTTTTGTCTGGAGAAATACTGTTTGGGTATAAAGTAGCACTAATGATCTGATTGTTTGGAAGTAGTATCATTTAAAGTAGTATCATTGAGTGTCGAAACTTCGTTGTATGGACGGACAGTCACCTCGCACGCCTTTGCTTTCTTGTATATGACATCAATGAATATACTCTGTATGCGCTCTGTTCTGTGTCATGTCTGATTGCGGTCCAAGCCATGATCACCTGGACATTCTATAGGATACTTCGTGTCTAGATCAATGTTATTCAGTGTCTCTGTTCATTTTGGAGACTGTAAATTGTACTTGAGGGATAATTTTCTGCTATTTTGATTGGAACGAATAAATATGTTAAAACCCAGCCATTTGTTTGCGTTTTATGCTTTTTGATAAAAAATTTTGCAATAGAAAATATGTTAAGATTCTTGTTCATCTGATAATTTGTCAGGGACTTGGTAGCAAGGTGTGGCATTATGATGAAGGAGGTTTAATGATGGCACTTTTGCAACATATTACTAGTGCTGTGTTATTATTGGTTGTAATGTAGTTTTCTGTTTTTTTTAATCTTTATAGCATGCTTCAACTCCAACTAGGGTGAATTGAGTCAATGCAATACTTTGTTAGGTGTTCCTAGATATGATTGCTGTCGTACTTGTGGTCATTTTGATTATGTTGTTATATAGCTTGGTCTACGAAAATTTATGCCCGTTATTGATTACTGATTGTTTTACTATGTTTTATTTTTTCCTTTTGTAGTATTGTGTTTTTGAAAAATGATACTAATGTTGCATTCATTTAGATTCGCTGTCTCCATGAATACATAGACATTTGTACGGTCTTCCGCTGAAAGAGATGTAATGGGAAGGTTGAGTCATATGTACTACATTGGCATCTGAAACCGAGTTATATCACACCGATTTTGCTCTAAATATTCAAAATGATGATAGGATTATATAAGTGTAGTACCTGTATCGTTTCTCACAGTTACAGTGTTTGTGGACGGGTTCTAATATTCCTAGTAAAACCTCATTTGTTTGCCTACGTATTACACTAAAGTCTTTTGCGTAATCCTTATCTTTGACTTTTTCCTGAATTTTAATGACCAATGATTTTGCATCCACAAAGCGCTTAGTTTTATAGACGATTCGTCACACCTCAGTAGTCGCGGGCATATAAACCCTCTTCAACCTGGAGGTAGAAAACCGTTACGGTCAGTTAATTTATAAACAAAAGAATATTATATACTGTCTGAGCCTTAAACAGGACGGATTATCGCCCTTAAACCAGTCCTGTACGTAAATATTATGGACCTAAGGACAAACATGGAATCACTACCCTTAGGTTGGTCCCGGTCAGCAAATAAATACTTTGGGATGTCCCGTTCGTCGATTAGGGCTATGAAAAAGTACTTGCAGACCGGAACCAACCTAAGAGCTGTGACCATACGTTCACCCTTAGGTGCATAAGATTTGGTGACCGGACCGGTCTAAGGGTGATAACCCATCCCGCTTAAGGCCAAGACAGTGTATATTATTCTTTTGTTTGCAAATTAACTGGCCATAACAGTTTTATACCTCCTGGTGAAAGAGAGGTCATATGCCAGCGGTCAATGTAGTCTAAATGAGTCGTCTATTAAGCTAGGCGCTTTATGGATGCGAAACTACTGTTCACTTGGTAACCGGACATATATTTAACTTCATTTTAAATATACATACATACCTACATACACACACACACACACACACACACACACACACACACACACACACACACACACATATATATATATATATATATATATATATATCATAATTATAATAATAATAATTATTATTATTATTCCTTCCTAACACAGTGTAGGTAAA
>NC_142930.1:29974335-30009335 GCF_046866305.1 Octopus bimaculoides | reverse complement strand
ACTTTTCCAGCCGTGTAACTTTGACCGAACGTATCTTTTTTTTTTTTTTTTGTTAATTTAATTTTATATCTCAATCTTCAGTGTTTCGGACTTACCATTCGGATACTTACTATCGCATCTCTGCCATCGTACACAACGGTACCAGTTCAATTAGCCACTGATATAATCAGTCGTGAAGACTATCCATGTGGCTTTAGTCTGACAGCAACACTGGCTATTTCGTGTATGGACCTGTTGCTGCGAAGAGCCACTATTGTATCTCTTTTACCAGTTATTTGGAGGACATCCGCATGATCCCGTATTTTCGTGAGGGAGTTATGTGATATTTCAACGAAATTTTTAATCACCTAGGCTTCAACGTGGAACACCCTAGCAGCCATTAGTGAATCTCCGTATTTTTAACACACAATAGTTGAGATGAGCGATATTCTCACAAGTAAGTTATATATGAAAACCGTATGTAGTCTATTCATGTGGGCTACAAAAGATAATGCCATCCTATTAAGTACAAATGGAATGAGAATGTTAAACAGCAAATACGAAGCAGTTCACAAGAGATCTATGATTGAACGATTACGCAACAACCTTTACGTGTTACCAACCGGAATCTAATCACAACGAACAGAAAGAAAAACCCATTTTGAAGGACTGCTTCGCGAGTTCATCACCTTTTAGCGACAGAACAAACGCCATCACCCCATGCAGGAGCTTCCTGCTGAAAGAGTATACGAGAACCAATCCAAAGCACACAACATATGCACGATAGTCATTAGTCTTGGTGAACGTAATTTCATAAACATAAGTGTTAAGCTATCGGTAGTTATAAAAGAATCTAATACACTATTAACATCTGACAGGAATTTCGAGAAACAGATTAGTTAATCTTGTCACACCATTCGACCCGTGACACGTAATATTCGACTTCTTTGCATTTCAAACACACACGGTAGTTTACCTATCTTACAGACATAGATCTCTGATTCACTAAATGTTCATCGGCAAACTACAACCAGCGAGACTTTTGAATGATACATTCAACAAAAAAAGATATCTTGATTTTATTTAGTAGTGCCTGAGGGTGATAAGTGTCTCATGCGGCCCGCTTTTTGAAAAACGTTGTCCACACCTGTATTAACACGACTTTCTTGATTAATTTCTTGATCGATAAGTAGAGCACTTCCCGTTGATATATAGAGATTATTATCATAAGATACAAAAGTTTAATATTTGTACTTAAATATAATATATTCGAAAATGCATTGTCTTGGCTTTTTAACTCAGATTTTTTAATATTCCTTCGTACATTAAACACACTAGGACAAAGTCCCCCACTTCTCTCTCTCTCTCTCTCTCTCTCTCACTCTCTTTATATCTATGCTTTTCTCTCACTATATGCACATGTATGTGCATGTGTGTGCCGTGGATGCGTGTATTTGTGATCATGTCCTACGTTGCGAGTGCGTCTGCATGTGTGTATTGGTTCAGGAGGTGAGGACATATATATGTATTGCCGAGAAAATGTAATATGTATTTGCGACTCATGGTATATCACAAAGGATAAGGAAATGTGTTCATGTTTAACCAGTTTTCATCCTTCTATTCATATATTGCATAAATATACATTTCTTTGTAGTTCCTTTCTTGTAGATCTTTGAACTTGAAGCTATCAATTTATCTTTAGCCAGACAGATATTACGTATCTATCTACCTATGTATGTATTTCTTATCAATCAATCTATATATGAATACATACATACATACATACATACATATATCTATCTATCTATCTATCTATCTATCTATCTATCTATCTATCTATCTATCTATCTATCTATCTATCTATCTATCTATCTATCTCTCTCTCTCTCTATATATATATATATATGTGTGTGTGTGTGTGTGTGTGTGTGTGTGTGTGTGTGCGTGCGTGTGTGTGTGTGTGTGTGTGTGTGTTTATGTATACACATAAATGCATATTTGTGTATGGTTATATGCATGTAATGATGAATTATTAGATACAAACACACAATGTCAAACAACTTCCAACATGTAAGGAAACGAATGACCAGATATTCAGAGATAAGAATTTAGGTATACACAAACATATTCATACTTGGCATTAGAAAGTACACTAACACGCTGGCTCACGCAACCATATGCACACAAACGCGTATACATACATGCACACACAAATATACCCTGGGGTACATGATCAAGTAGACATGGAATTATTTCTCTCTATGGAGAATTCGTGGTGTATGTAATGAGACGAACCTAACAGAATCAAAGATATACATCTAGCTTTCTATGTGTATGTGTGTGCGTGCGTAGTTTTCTATGAACTTGCTTTCTACGTGTGTGTGTGTGTGTGTGTGTGTGTGTGTGTGTGTGTGTGTGTGTGTGTGTGTGTGTGTGTATGTGTCCATGTCTTATTGAAAACAATGTTTTTAATAAAGCAAGGTATATTTACGTACTACATATGTATGTATGGATGTGTGTATGTATGTATACATGTATATATGTATGTGTGTATGTATGTATGTATGTATGTATGTATGTATGCATGTATGTATGTATTGTTGATGTTATAAGTATATTTAAAATTTTGAGAGAACTTGAAATAATTCTTTTAAGAATTGGTTCTCGACATTCATTTAAAGCTTTAAATTTAATAGTAGTCTCTCTAGCCACCGAACGATGGTTCTGCAATTCCTTGCGGAGCAACCCATACAAATGACTTATTTATAGTATTCAAATATTTGTGCTGCTCTAGCTCACGCCTTTCAGCCAAACGACATTGCCTGTACAATTGCACGGCGTACCAGATATCAGATTTCGAAGTAATCGTATTGTAACGTGAGATAAAGTGTTTTGCTCAACGACACAGCGCTCTATCTCAAAATCGAATCCACGGTCTCACGATAGTGAATCATTTGGCCATGCCCCATCACAAAACCTTAAGTAATAACATGTAAATATTGGGTTGAAAAGCTCTTTTGGGTAGAAAAACAAAGGATCGGCTGTCAGTGGGACCCACATCTACTGTCTTGTCTACAGATGATGTGGATATGTGGATATACGTATTCCTTTATTCTTTCAAATGTTTCAGTCATTTGACTGCGGCCATGTTGAAACCCCATCTTAATATATATATATATATATATATATATATATATATAAAATCAAAATGAGAACAAACTCAAAAACAACAACGCGAGTACGTGGTACATGTAATGTATCAGCAGACGCTCAGGAAAGGGAAGAAATATGGTTTAACGTTTCGAGCAGACGCTCTACTTCGGAAACAGAGGAAAGACCAATAAAAGGGAAGACGGAGGAAGAAAATCGCCAACGATTCACATGTGGTTACATTTTAAAATGACCGGAAGGGAATGGGTGAAGAAAAAGTTTTCTAAGACAGGAGAGTGTAAGAGAGGGAGGTAAGTGTATCCATGTGCGTGTATGTGCCTGTGCATATGTGTGTGTGGGGGGGGGTGCGTGTGGGTTTGTGCCTGTGGAGCATATGTGCGTTGCTTTGTGTGTGTGCGTGAGTGTACGTGTGTGTATATGTCCATGTATGTGCAATTGTGTGCGTGTATGCGTGAGTGTGCATTGTGTGTGTGGGCGGTATGTGTGAGTTCAAATGCCTGTGCGAGAATGTGTATTCGTGAACGTGTGTATATACGTGTGTGCGTGTGTGTGTCTGTGTGCGCGAGGGGTTGTGTGTGTTAGGTATGTGTGCATTACAGTGCATGTGTTTGTGTATGTGCGTTCGTGTACGTGTGTGTGTCTGCACGTGCATGTACGTGTGCGTTGTGTATGTGCATGTGTTTGTGCGTGTGTGTGCGTGCGCGCGTGTGTGTGATGTGTGTGTGGTGTGTGGCAGGTATATGTACATTGATGTGTGAGCGGGTGCGTGTATGTGGGCGTGCGTGTGTATGTATGCGTTTGTGTGTGCATGTGTGTGTATGAGCGTGTGTGGATGTAAGTGTTTTTATGTGGTTGTGTTATGTGGAGGTATATGTGCGTTACTGTTGCATGACTCGTTTCACTGTTTTCTGTTTTCGTTTTTATGTTTTCGTTTCTCATTGTTTAATTTTTTTTTTATGTCCTGGACACATATATGCATGTATGTATACATATAGATGTAGGTATGTACATATATGTATGGATATATGCATATATTTATATACTATTTATATTATTATAGGATCAAACGCCACGCATCCTTTTCCAAGTAAGTATATATATATATCTATATATGGTCGCGATGGGAACGAGAATGGGTCCCAATTACGCCAACCTCTTTGTTGGTTACATTGAGGCCCATGTATTCTCCCAATTCTCCGGTCCGACCCCGGAACTATACGGTCGCTACATAGATGACTGTATAGGAGCCCCCTCCCTCTCCCGCGAACAGCCCTGCCTTTTCATCTCCTTCCTCTCTAACTTCCACCCTGCTCTTGACTTTACTTCTACCATCTCTGACACCTCTGTTAACTTCCTCGACATCTCTCTTTCCATCAACCCCCCCCCCTCCAACTCTCTAACTACCTCCGCCTTCTTCAAACCCACTGACTCCCACCTCTACCTCAACTTCTCCTCCTCCCATCCATTCCACACCAAACGGGCCATCCCCTACTCCCAGTTCCTCCGCCTCCGACGTTTGTGCAACCTGGACCAGGATTTCGAGACCCAGTCCCAGTATCTTGCTCGTCTGTTCATGCATCGAGGATACCCCTCCCACCTTGTCCAATCTGCCCTCGCCCCCGCTCGTCGAATCGACCGCACTCTCTCCTCCCCCACACCAATCCCCTAACCGTACCCCCTTCCCACTCCGTTTCCACCCTGCCACGCTACCCCTTCGTCGGAGGATCCTACGGGCCTTCGGTCTCCTCCAGCTCGATCCCACTACCCACCCCATTTTCCCCAACCCACCCCTATCCTCTTTCAAACGCCTAAGGGACGTTCGGCTAGGTTCGGACTCCCCCGTCGCCCGTCACTTCCACTTGGCCAACCACTCTCCCTCTAACATCTCCGTTTTTGGCCTCGCCCTGCACCATGGGTCCACTCCCTCGCGACTACACTTGGAGCAACGCTATATTTTTAACCTTAATTCTTCTTTCCCCTTTCGGACTCAACACAGCTCCCTCCTCCTTATGACTCTTCCCTTTACGTCTATGCAACACATTTCTTTATTTTTTATTTTTTATTTTTATTTTTTACCCCCCTCGTCCCCTTTACATTATATCCATTATTCTCTAGTTATTACACTCACTACATTTTTCCACATTTTATCTCACCCCTTCCTACACGCTCACATACCCACACACAAAAAATACACGCACCCATACACACACATGTAAGCACACCTACACCCAACACACCACACACACACAACACATATGCATGCACTCACACGCTCAGACTCGCCCACACACTTATACAAACGCACATACACACGCACACTTGCGCATACACACACACGCTAACAATCACGCAAACATACACACACACACACACCCAAGCATACACACCCTTGCACACATAACCCACATATACCCCCATTCACAAATACCTCCCACACACCTGACAACCCATACATACCCCCATTCACACATACCTCACATACCTCCCATATACCTACACACACACCTCCCACACACCTTATATATATACCGCCCACATACATGACAAACATACATGCGCGCTCTCAGACAACATATAGACGAACGCACATACATACACACACACACACGCACAGTGGTAGAGACACACACCTCACACAGCCCTGTATACACACTCACCCATATATACGCGCACGCCTACATACACAGCCGCATACACATGCACACACATACACACAGGAGTGCACACACAAAATAACACACATACCTGGCACACATCCTTACGCTCTCACACACATACGCACGCACACACACTTCTCACCAACACTATACACTCACACAGACACGCATACAATCACACACACATGGGCATAAACAACACACGCACAAACAATAGCAAACGCACGCACACACACGTACACAGCAACGCACATATACACATACACACAAACATACACGCACGCACAAAAACATACACATACACACACGCGCACATACAAAATACACACACACACACGTACATGTACCCAACACCTACAACCCCACACAAACACACACACAAACACACGCATACTCAAAAACTGCCTGTTGACATTCCACCTAACACTGTCTATAAGCATCCACTAACTATTCCTGCTACTAATTCATTCCACTACGTTACACACACACACACACACACACACACACAAACACACTAACAGATAAACCACCAAACCATGCACACACACACGCATATACATACGCACACACCCGTTCTTTTATCACACACACACTCGCAGACTTTCGCTCACGCACAGATATTCATCTCCCTTTTTCACTCTCCTGTCTTAGAAAGAACTTTTACCCCACCACCTCCTCTTCCGGTCTTTTGACAATGTAACCTCGTGGGCATCGGTACCATTTTCCTCTTTCTCCGTTTTTCCATTCTCCGAAATTTCCATTTTTCCGACGAAGGGCTACGCCCGAAACGTCATACACTCTCTCTTTCCTTTCCCAAGCGTCCAATAACACTATCCGTATCACGTCCTCACTTTGTTGTTTTTTTGTTATTGTTTTTTGTGTTTTTTTAACTTATATATATATATATATATATATATATAAATCAAAATAAGCAAGAAGGATATCTAAGAGGTAATGCAGTACGATCGTTTCGTGCAACTCCATGTAATTGAATAATGCAATCATTACATCAATCTAAATGCAGAACAATCATCAGCTGCATAAAGGCATAGAATTTTATTAAATTAAAACAGATAGACACATTAGTATAATTTTACCCAAAATCTCCGAGAAGGTAAGGAGATAGACAAACATGCTGCCTTCTCTTCAGCTTAGAAACTAATAAGGTATCAGGAAGAAAGACTTGTTACAGATTTTGCTTGTCACTGTTTTATGGGGTCAGTTTTAATTTATAGACTAGTTTTCTAGTTTTATCAAATATTTGTATTTCTAAGGCCGAGAGAAGAAGGGACTGTGTCTGTTAGGAATAGGGCTGAAGGAGTCAACAGAAATCATGGCGGGTACAGTCATAAAAGAAACAATCAGGATTTATTAGAAGCAATATCATAAGATTTGGTAAAAGAAAACTTGAATCAAGATGTAAGGGCATATGAGCTACTGGTTAGATTGTTGCACTCCCGATCGGAATATCATGGTTTCAGTTTCTAGACTGGGTGATGCAGGACGTTCGGCAAAAGCTGAACGCTCAGACGTCGATTTCGACGGTAGAATATATATATATATATATCAAGAAGAAAACAGAGGTAGTATTCATCATTTCTCAGACATTATATTATTTCTATTTATTTATTTTAAGCAGTTCAGATAATATATGAAAACATGTGTAATGCTTTACTAATTCCAGAAATTGAGAAAGAAGAGCAATTTGTTACAGTTGTTTCAGCGAAGAGGTCACAGTACCCCATATATTATTTCCATCTTTTTAGTGTATTGTAAATCTGTAGATAAAATTAGGGTACTTGGGTATGCCTCTAGGCTTCGTCAGATAGTTTATTTGTATATATATATATATATATATATATATATATATATATATATATATATATATATATATATATCGATAAATTAAACAATAAGGTAAAAAATTGGATATTAATTAATATAAATTTAATACCAGGTAACAATCACATTAAAAGAAACAGGGAGATTCAGAAAAAATATCTGAGATCTCAAAGGATTATTGTATATGTATATATAAGAATATATAAAAATATATATCAAGGAGGCCACTATATATCGATAGATAGATATATGCATATTTTTTGCACACACACACACACACACACACACACACACACACACAGACACACACACTATCTCTCCCTCTCTCTCTCTCTCCATCTCTCCCCCCTCTCTCTCTCTCTCCCTCTCTCTCTCTCTTTACAAAAAGGTAGAGTGAATTTGCCATGGAGAGTGAAAAATTTGATGTTTCAGATAAAGTTCCTCTTCATAGAAACGTTGACAGGAATGAAATTAAAGAGAGAGACAGCTGAGTTTCATATTCTTTAAGTTGGAAAAACTGTCAGTAATTGATAATTGATATCAATGGCTACCAGTTTTGTTTTCAACTTAGAGAATCCGAAACTCTGTTGTCTGTCTTTAATTTCGCTGCTGTCAACTTTTTTCCTGGAACGTTAGCGTTTCCACACTCCACCGCAAGTCTACTATACAGTTACGTCGATGTACTGGATAATACAAATCTCCCCGACGTAGACCAACACCAGTCTCGTAGGATTATATATATATATATGTATATATATATATATATATATATATATACATATGTATATGTATAGGTTTGGCGATGCAAACAGGAAAAATAGAACGGAAAACATGAAATATATATTTATGTGTGTGTGTGTTTATTAATACTTAAAAGAATCAACAGATCGGTTCTCAGCCCTTGAATCACTCTGTTCGTTCTGCTAAATATTAATCGGAGTAAGCCCATTATTTCGCCCCCTTGGGATCATCTGATACATACTAAAAAGGATAGTCGACCTTGGAGGAATTTGATCTCAGAACGTAAGGATGGCCGCAATTTTGACAAGCATTTTAATCGAAGTGCTAACGATTCTGCCAACTTACCGCCTTAGTGTTGCAAATTATATTGACATATATTTATTCGATCGACTCCAAAAGAATAAAAGGTTATATTGTCATTGGCGGATATAAAATCAATCCCTTGATTCTATTAAAAACATTATATAGCGATGGAAAAATAATGATATGAAAGAAAAACATTTCACTTCTTACATTACACTTCTAAGAATTTTAGGATACAGTAAATAATTTCTGATTTAGGTGCAAGGACAATTGTTTTAAGAAGTTGACATAATTAACCGATGCCAACGAAATTAGAATTTTTTGACAAGGGAAGGATGAGATGCAAAATTGGTCTCGGCAGTATTTGAAATTAGAAAATAAAGAGAAATTATATCGAAAGTGTTCACGCCCGACCCTCTAATGATTTTTTCTGCTCCTCGCTATATTGGCATCGGCTAAATATCATCAGATTAGTCTAAGTTAGTTGTAAATATGTACTTATGCTTAAACACATATCATCACTGTATTCACCGGTGGTAACGTACAGAATTGACTGGGTATAAGGATTATTTTGTCAACGTACGAAATGTAATCTATAAGCCTACTACAGTTCGGTAATAATACTTTGTTCATGGATCACTCTGACCGGAGGTAGTTGAAAGACAACGTCAAAGCCTATGAGATTTGATGTTAGAACATCGCCGGTACCACCGTTTCTATTTGTTTTCTTAACTGTACCATGACTTCTGGAACGATATTTTTTTTTGCTTTAGTATTTTATATTTTTCATTTTGCAGTATACACTTCATTGCTCTTCTTGCTTGTATTTTCATTTAACGACAGGTCAGCTAAGTTCTTACATGTCTATGACTCAAGGATCCAAAGCAGTGATCTTCTTGCCTTTCATTAAACGAACAATATATCCAGAATAACGTTATTCAATATGCACTTCGATTTCTTTACCAATGTTAGGCTGTGAATTGAAGTTCTGTTTTTTCGCTAACAAAGCGAATGTGTAATTTGAATGCAGTTCATGTGCATTTCCCGAGGATCCAGCAATCATATGTACGATGCTTTGTTGTTCCGAAGAAATATTTACTTCAGAAAAGTATGACATCCAGAAACAACAAACATTATGTTATTGCTCAGGTGTAAGAAAGGAACAGTTCACAAGAGCGAGACACTACAGAGTGACTTGCTATTTTTGAAATCTGATACTAGGTGACTTGATTACAAATACCAGCGGGACCCTTGAATATTTCACGGAATTAATGGTAAACCTGTTGGGTTATTTTTGAAAACCTCTTCCAAAGCACCTGAAAGCATATCCTGTGTTGTGTCAGTATGGAAAGATAGTCGTTCACCAGCTACACTTTTCAGTATCCAATCACCACCACCACAACCACCACCACAACCACCACCACTACCACCACCACCACTACCACCACCACCACATGTGTGTGTGTGTGTGTGTGTGTGTCCGTGTCCTGAAAGGGATACCATTAGAAAATAGGGATAATATATCACTGCGCAATATTAAGTCCTATTAAAAGAACCACCTGTTTTCTTTTATTTTGCAAAACAGAGAAAAGCCAAAGTAAAATACTAGCCAGTGCAACGGGCATTTAACTGTTTATCACTACTTTATTTTAACTTCATCCATACAAATAATGGTCATGTCTAGGAGTCATAATTTTCCTTGTAAAGAAGATCACCTGGAATGAAATGGCAACACATACGATGCTTTGAAGCAGTGTTATTAAAGAGTTTACTGGAATGACTACAAAAACTTGAAAATTAAGATGAAACAGCTTTAGAATAAATAACATCACAACTGATAAAAACTGAATTGACACTCTAATGAAGTAGATTATCACATTAGGGAATGTGATAAGATATAAATTGCCTTTCTACTTTCAGAACATACAACGTTAAATTCCATAAGCGTTTGAAAATCGAAAATATCGTTCACCACAAGATACAAAATCACATACATACATACATACATACATAAATATATATTTATATATGGCCCAGTGGTTAGGGGAGTGGACTCGCGGTCGTAGGACCGCGGTTTCGATTCCCAGACCGAGCTTGTGAGTGTTTATTGAGCGAAAACACCTAAAGTTCCACAAGTACGAAAAAATATGGAAAAGTACAGTTTTTACTTTGCTAAACGATTTTACTACTATTTGAAAATAATATGCCCACAACTTATATATTTTTATTATATTTTAAAAGAAAGATTATTATGACAGTCTATCGGTTTCACGTTTCGCTTATCACGAATATTGGAGCAAATATTGCAATTTCGTTTCATCTTCAGGAGATTTTAGTCCATGCTGCTTGTATGATTGTTTGTAGATAAACTAGCATGTAGAAAACCTAAGGTGGGGGTAACTGGTGATTGTTATTATTTGAGACGGGGAGGCAATTGCACTTTTTGCTGGGGTACACTTTCTTATAGGGTACACGTGTAGGATACATTTATAGCATTTATATTACTAAATAATAAACTCGGTGTAGGAATTGAACACCTGATCAGACAAACTAGCGCTTTGTGCTCTTGAGCTTTTGCTCCATGCCACTCTGCTGTAAATGGATGACATTGCCACGAAGTAGCCTTCCGATCGAGGGGATTGTTAGCTTGTTCGCATAGCCAGGAGGATGGCATCATTTCAAAGCTAAAACGATGCAAAGTGCATTCTGTGCAACGATGCATAGCAACAACCGATAGACAGCGTGATAACGTTATATGTATACACACACACACACACGCACACACACACACACACACACACACACACACACACACACACACACACACACACTTATATGTAGATGTATGTATGTATGTATATATATATAATAATATTAGGGACAAAATCCAAAATTACAGGTAAAAACTCAATTAAAATCAATTTATAAAAAAATAAAATTAAATTGAGCTTTATAGATTAATATATATATAAAACATATAGTTTTAGGGAAAATAACCAAGTTATATATATATATATATATATATATATATATATATATATATATATATACACGGTGCTGACTAGCGTCCTTTGTCACTTAGGTGACGTATATATTTCTGCTTTTATGAAATCAGCGTATGATTTCAACAGAAACCTTATAAACTAACAAGGCGAGCTGAGTTTAAACCTAGGCGCGGTGAGAGACACTGATGAGCATTGAGATGCGTAGCATTGAAATACGAAATCACCGATGACCTGGTCACATCTACTGCTGTAGAGACCTTGCCTCTCTTGTCAATCATTAAGATAGTGCTTTCCGTGCCTATTAAGTTGTTTTGATTCATATTTTAAGGAATACTGATACTGTTTAGTCCCCCTTGTTACTTTATATATGTATACACACACATATTTACTTGCATATATATACATGCATACAAACTTATTTACATCGATTAGTATATATGTATACATTGTGTAGTCGAGTAGTATATCCTTGCTAAGAAATTTAACTTTTTCTCTCGTATACAATTCCGCTTGGCAATACAGGCAACTTATCAGTCCTGCTGACTGGAATCACAAAGTCTATTTGCTAATAGAGGTAACAATACAGTCTTGACCAGCTTGAGGGCTAAAAGAAAAAGAAACCAAGGTAAAATCCCATTCTGAGAAAGAAAGACTGACCTCCACTAGAACGATTACAGATCTAGTTTACAAACGGCAAAGACCACATTTCCGAAACGCATAACATGTCATAAAAGCGTCGGCTACCAATTTCACTATTTCAGTTCAGAAGACACCTGGATCGTACGACGTTTTAGGATCGTTGTTCTCTCGGCCAAGCAATGTTGCTCATCTGATTCCATTGCGGAATGATCCTGGTGATTACTGCAACTTCCAGTTAATTCTACATGGTATTTCCTTTTCTTTTAACCACCATATATAGCTGGCTATAGTTGTAAAGTTACGTCTCACTGAAATCCTAAAAGAGGCCCTCTGCGTGCGCGCGCGCATTACTTTGACTGGCCTTAAAATGACCCTCCTTTGCACCAGAATATTTCTGCGCGAGTAGAGTATGCCGTTTCATTTCTCCTGATCCGACAGCACAATTGATTTCAGATATATTGAGCAAAAGACATGTTGCTCAACCAATAGCTTTCTGTAATCCCTGAGTGGTTTCCCTATCCCTATTATTGTTGTTAGCCGCAAAAGGCCAACCAACACATTTTATCTTTATGTGCAGCAATATCTTCGGTTAAGTGTTCTTGTTTTGCTCAGTTACTTTTTTACGCAGCCAAGAGACATATGTTCATTCATTAACTCAACAGGATATCACGCCAGAATCGACGAAACACTGTGACATCTGGTACCACAGTCCAAAACACACCAACAGCAGCATGTCTGTGTAGAACGAAGTGGACTGGCGGGAAGCTCTTGCTAAAGGTGTCCAATATACATAAATACGCGCATATATGTATAGATGCATACACATTCATATATACATGTGTGTATGATGTATATCTGAATTGTATGATGCATAGTAAGCAGGTAAAATGAAACGTATTTACAAGGTTTTCATTAACTTGTACCCATGAGCGAGGATAAAATATCGAAAAAGCCACTAGGTAGTTCGAACCATTAGTCACCTAGAGGAGAAACACGTTTTGAACCATGCAGGCATTTCTCAAATACCAAAGGAATATAACAAAATTCAGTATCAGGAACATATAATTATATTATTTACAGAAGCTTATTTTTTACTCTCTATCAGTCTCTCTCTTCTCACTCTGTCCTCTCTTCTCTCTCTCTCTCTCTGCCCTCTCTATCCCTCTTTACTCCTCTTTCTTTCTCTGTATATATATATATATATATATATATATATAAGAGCAGTCAGTCGGTTACGACGATGAGGTTCCCAGCTGATACGATCAACGGAAGAGCTTGCTCGTGAAATTAACGTACAAGAGGCTGAGTACTCCATAAACACGTCTACCCTTAACGTAGTTCTCAGGGAGATTCAGTGTGACAAGGCTGGTCCTTTGAAAAATAGTTCCTACTCATTTTTGCCTGCTGAGTGGACCGGAGCAACGTGAAATGAAGTGTCTTGCTCAAGGGCACAACGCGTCATCAGGAATTGAACTCATCACCTTACGATCGTGAGCCGAATACACTAACCACTATGCCACGCGCCTTCACACACATACGCGCGCACGCACATATATGTGCGTACGTATGCATTTTTGTATGCGTGCATATGTATGTGCATGTGCGTAAGTGTATTATATATATGTACCCCCATATACATATATATGTATGTAAGTGTATATATATATATATATATATATATATATATATATATATGTATATATATATATATATATATATATATATATATATATATATATATATATATATATATATATATATATATATATATATATATATATATATATATAGGTGAGAAAGTTGGTATGTGAAAGCACGTGGTTGGATGCATAAAAGATAATGAGAGTGAAAAAACTACAGAAGGCTTGTGTTACATGGTTAAAGTATATATTTAAATTATGTCAGAAAAATGTTATAAAATGTTTTTGGTATGTAAACATTGTATTTTGAGAAATATATATATATATATATAGATAGATAGATAGATAGATACATACATACATACATACATACATATACACTTACATGCATATATATGATATATATGTATATTTGTATATGTATACGTACGTATGTATATATATATATATATATATATATATATATATATATATATATATATATATATATATACGTGTATGTGTGGGCAGAAATATGTGGGTTTGTATATACATACACATACATGTGTGTCTGTGCGCGCGTATAAAGTTTTACTCATAGAATAATGAAAGCAGCAGTTTCAGAACAACAAAAGAACCGGAAACATAAGAATATATGATTGTTGGAAACTTTATGTTGTGTAGGGTAGGAATTATCCATAAAAGATATCACATTTCGTTCTTCACCAATTCATAGAACACATGGTTGGAAGCCTTACCTATCTCTGTGCATTGCTGAAGATGTTCTTATTGACATAGCGTAAAACTGATACAAATCTATGTTTTACTCTCTATGTATCTGTAAAGCTTTCTATTATGTGACTGCTACTTTCTGAGTCTGTCTCGAATTGTGTGCTTGTCAAACTAATTCGGAATGTGTGTATTCTGTGAGTGTGTTTTTTTCGTATATGAGAGAGAGAGGAAAAACATATACATATATTTGTAGTTATCTATATCTATGTATTTATGCTACCACTCTATCTATATATGTGTAGGTGTGGACGCGTGGATGTACGTGAATGTTCATGTGTTTGTGCGTGTCAAACACACACACACACACACACACACACACACACACACACACACACACAAATACACACACACATACACACACACCTTATATATGCGTATAACAACTAATATGTATATACTGATACAAAAATAAACACTAATATAAATATCTCTTTCCCTCGGTTACCAACTCTTCTTTCTCCGTTTTCGCAGTCTGCTCGAATTCTGTTGTACATCATTTCGTTTATTTATCAGCGTGTTTATCTGATTCTGTTTATTCCTCCTTTTTGTGTCTTAGTCGCATTTACAAATATGATTCTGTTGTTTCACCCAACTTTATATTTCATAGTACCCGCGAGATGCGGTAAACATGAGCATCAGCTTGTCCTGTCAGATGTCTGATCGCTTCTACGTGGTAGATTGTCAATACCACTAGAAACACTTCACCAAATTTGTACGTAACTCTAAAACAAATTGATGATCAGTAAAAGCCAAGAACAATAATAACAATGTTAATATCACTAGACGTACAATAATAATACTTAGAGCAGTAAGTTATAACACAGTACTTTACTAAAAAAAATTTACATGATTTCCAGTATCTACTTACATTTTGGACTGAAAAGAAGAGAAGATTAACAGCATCGGGCAGAATACCATAAACTGCATTATTTGTTACCCCCACACACTATTGTCTTGGTATTGAATGTTTCTATAAATTCCAAGAATATTACAATAAATAAAACAGTTTAACAATACCAACTCTTCGTTCGGCGAAAATATATACCATAAAATGATATCCAAGAATTTATCATATTCAGTGGAGACATTGCTTGATTGGTGCACAATGTTCAGGTGAATGTTCATCGTAGAAATAATGGAAGAAGTGGTATTGTAAAAGAACATAATGAAGAGACAAAACGATGCAGACATTTATTTGTCTTCGTAAATTGTTTGATTGAGGAAGGAAACTCCTACCAACGTTACGTTAGCTATGAAATAACATAGATGATATCAACACCTCATATGATGCTGTCTCGTGACATGACTTTTATTCATTGAAACGATTCAATTCTAAATGAAACAAGAAGTTAGAACCGTTACATGACGTAACATCGTCATATATTTGCCTTATATTGTGTATTGTACTACAGCTTAATACGTGTTCAGTGGATAACTATGCTACCGATATATACTAAAAGTGCTATGGAGTTTGGTATCCTACACCAGGCTAAACAAGAGCATAATACTGTACAATAGATAAGAGAATAATACTTTAAAATAAATTACCAAAACTCCACTAATATATTTGAGGTATCACATAGCATTGATTCATTGATCCCTACTCTACGAATATAATTATACAAATTATAACAACATTTACAATCAGATCACCATCAGGAAAAATGAACAACGCAATTCAAAATATCCTTGACCAGCGACTACAACTACAACAACAATCACCATAATGTCTAGAATATACTTAAATATTTAATAAACAAAACAGTTCACTATCCATTTCGACGTTTCCTACATTATCAGAAATAGTAACACTCATTATATGAAAATGTCTTCTGGAAGCGTGGATCTAACATTTGCAATATTATATCACTTCAGCTTCGTTTTCAATTTATATTTAATTACGACTGAAGACAACAGAAAATAATTTACTGCTTGTTGTACCAAAGCCCCCGTAAAATATGAAGTAACATACTTTATATTCTATTAATTGACTATATATTTTACTATTAAACCATTGTGTAAAACGAAGAATACATTTGGTTAACATATTGGTTTTAAATTTTTGCACAAGGCTAGCAATTTCATGAGAAGGGATAATCGTCCCTATCAATATATAAATTTGAATTTTATCTTCTAAAGGAAAATATGTGCGCGCGCGTGCGGTGTTTCTTTGTATCATCATTTGTTAAATCACTTTCAGCTATATGCAGTAGTGCCTTCGAGACAGAATATAATGAATATAATCTTATATTTCGTAAGTATTTATTTTCTAATATGCTTATAGATTCCCTCCATAAAAGTTTGTTCAACATTTAAATGTACTGTAAATTATTTCATTTCATTATTCCATTGTATTTATCAATCTAATTTGGAATTATTGCATTTTAGACATTTTGCAAATTGGTACATCTGGTAGTGTTTGTTATAGTTTCCCCTTTTTTTCTTCGAATTGACAACGTTTCCCTTCAATAAAACCAGTTTTACATTGGCGTAACTACTAATCTCGAATGCAGTATTCAACAGGTTGTGTAGTTGAAAGCTATATTCCAAATGCAACATAAGCTTTTCTGCATGTTGTTAGCAATTGTGTTAGCATCTAGGTTACTTCGAACGAAAATTTAGAATATAAAAGATTAACATGTGCAATGAGGTAGATGGACTTATATTCCTAGTCTAGTAAGTATTACATGGAAAAGGTTGATTAATATATACAAAGCCTCACTCCTATGAAAACTATTAGGAATGTGCTCGTTGTATAATTAGAAAAGGAAGAACAACTCTACGTTTACTTATAGTTTATTTAAAGATATAGGATGAAAATAGCATTGTTTTTTAGCCATTAATATCGATAGAATGAATTTTTCTTTCAACCAATACATACATCAGGTTTTCAGAAAAAAAGTGGATAATCGAGCAAACTAATTATAGTATATTATGTATTTATATCATCCATTGTTCTCCAAGTGATTCGTGTCACAATGACCCTAGCAATAACATTATAAGTTATAGTGTCAAAGAATGAACAAAGATCGACATGGCGCTATACTTTTTACAGGTTCGAGTCATTTAGAAGCTAAAGAAAAAAAAATTGTTTGTGTACTAAATCAGTTATTGAGAAGATACAGTACACAATTTTGATTTAATGTGATTCACTCTTATCTTAATGTTAATTCCATAAACATTAACATTTACAGTAACAGAATTTAATCTTAAGCCGACCTTTTTGATAACAAAAAATATCGACAACGACAATTTCATTTATGTCTTCTATCTTTCATTCACATTCACAAATACACGCATATCCAAACTCTTACATGTACATGCTGCATACACACATAACCTCATCCATTTAAAATTTGCGTCTATTCAAACATTTACACTAATATATGCACATTTTTCCATATACATTTAGACAAGAATATACATTCTTCATATACTCCACACACACACAAACACTCGCACGCACACACACACACACACACACACACACACACACACACACATATATATTAAGGAGGAAATTGTAAAAAAAAATGGCGTTATTTATTCAGGATTACACATGTTTCATTTACTAATAGGAATTACAAATTTTATATATATTAACACAATCGCGCACGCAAATATTTATATCTATAAAAATAGATGTAAATACAAGTCCATATATACATAAATACATGTAGACTCACACACACACACATACATTTTATGTGTGTGTATATATATATATATATATATATATATATATATATATATATATATATATATATATATATATACATACATATATATATATATACACACATATTTACGTATATATATATATATATATATATATATATATATATATATATTTATATATATATATTCTTTTATTCTTTTGTTTCAATCATCTGATTGTGGCCATGCTGGACCACCGAGTGTGTGTACGTGTGTATTTTCCGAATTTGTGTCAAAGTGTATAGAATAATATATCAGTTGAGGTAACTTACAAGATGGTCTGGATTTTCCATTTTTTATTATTGTATATTAGAAAAATTTTTTACAATGTTGAAGTTTGTTAAACTTTAAATAAAAATTGGTAATGTCCATAAAGTTCAATTAGCGCTCTCATGGGTTTGTAGTAATCATATTTCAAAATGCATTGACTGACAGTTTAATTGAGTAATTGACAACTTTTTACGAACGTAGGAATGCGGTATCTGAACTTTATGAACATTACTAAATATTTTGTTGTGATATTTAATACACTCCAACAATAACAAAACAGACATGAAAACCAGACCATGTTGTAACTTTATTCAATTGATATATATATAATTAATTATATGTATTTCTTCTATCTTAATGAATAAAAATTCTTCGGATAGAATAAATGGGTTAATAGAAACCAATGTAGGCAAAGAACACAAAATAACTTTGGTGTAGTTCCTGTTTTTAAGGCAGGAACTCCTTGAAATTTTGGGTATTTGAGTATATTTAAAAATTTAAGGAATGGAGAAAACGCATGTTATAATTGCATACTTTATTCCTACATATGTTTCAAAGGATTACAACCTATGTGATCCATAGGGATCTGTGATATTAAAATTGTAACCTTCTCTTCACGGAATGCATGGGAATCATCTTAAACGTAAGACATTATGACCGAGTATGAAAACAATAGATGGATAAGGTTATGACGCGATTAATTTGAAAAAAACCGTTAGAGAATTGGACGTTACCGGATAGTGGGTTGGACAACACATACATATAAATGTGTGAAAACGTACATGCATACATAAATACATATACACATATACACACATACATACATATATATACACATATATATATATATATATATATATGTATATATATATACACACACATATACACGCATACGTCCACATTTACACATATGCACATACGTACCCACGCATATACAAATATACACATATGTGTGCATGTCCCCATACACACGCATATACATATATATATATACACATGTATAAATAGAAATAGACACATACACATACATATACATCTACGCCTATAACCAAATAAACAGATACGCATATACATATACATACATGTATACAAACACACACGTAAACACTCGCATGCACATACATACATACATACATACAAATACATATATATAAAAGAAAAAGAACTCGAGTGTTTTCATATATACATACATACACACACACACACACACACACACACATATATATATATATATATATATATATACACATACACATACACACATATATATACATATATATACACAAACACACATACGCGCATACATACATATATACACACACATACATACAGATATATGTACATACATACAGAACCTAATAACGCATACATATGGATTTATACAAATACATACACAATTATATATACATACATGTACATACACATGTGGACATACACACTCACATAAACTTGTATACACAATCATATACACACATGTATATTTACACACACACATACATCTAAATATGGACAAGTATTTTCTTATAAAAAATACATCTACACAAATATGCTCCCATACTTATTCACAAGTACACTCATATATGAATATATAAATAAACCTATGTGTAAATAAATACATCTTTACACAAAAATGTACATACATCCAAAAAATCATACGTAAATGCATATTGATATATTTCTTAAAAGGAAGAATTACCCAGACATATTTACCTAAAATATATCAGTAAATCCAGCAATCATCCAAATTCAGTAACGAGAAATTTGGTCAAAAATATTTCACTTAGACTATCCAATCTTTCTACGAATGAATGCATCTTCAATAAGGAGGCTGAATTTTACAATTTAGCTTTATTAAAAGCAGGTTACAGAGAAAAGGTTAATTATATAGATTTTAATTATGAAACCGATATGAGTAGTAATAATAGTAATATTTTTAATAGCAATAGTAATAATGATACAGTTTTTAATTTAAATAATAACAATAAATACGAAGATAACCTCAATCATAAATTACCTAACGATAGCAACAAGATTAACATCCTTCCACGAAATAAGGGAAATAACAGTCAAATAAAACATTGTCTTAACGATAATAATAAACTAAGACTATTTATAAACAATACCGGAAAACATTCTAAACCAGAACCTAATAAATATGTCTGGGTAATTCTTCCTTTTAGTAAAAGTGTAAAATCAAACTTGGTATCCCAGTTCCAAAACCCTATAAATAAGAACTTTCCTAAATATTCTCATTACTCCCAAGTCATAAACACACACAAGGTTAGATTCGGTTTCTCTAACATGAAGAACATTTCACAGATAATATCTGCACACAATATGAGGCTTTTGCATCCACTAGAGAGTTCAAACAGTAATAACATTGAACCAAACATTATTAACCCTTACCAAAATAACAATAATAACGCTAATAATAATAATATAGGGAACAATAATAATAACACGACACATAATAGTAATAGTCACAACAACAAAATCATTATTTCAGAAGTCAATAGCAAAAGAATTAGTTTTTTAAGTGAAAATGCGAAACTCAGAAACAATGTACCAATGCCAAGTTAGTACTCCCACAGATACTCACTTTTATGACGGTTCTTCCTCTACACCATTATATATCAATATGCATTTACGTATGATTTTTTGGATGTATGTACATTTTTGTGTAAAGATGTATTTATTTACACATAGGTTTATTTATATATTCATATATGAGTGTACTTGTGAATAAGTATGGGAGCATATTTGTGTAGATGTATTTTTTATATAAAAAATACATGTCCATATTTAGATGTATGTGTGTGTAAATATACATGTGTGTATATGATTGTGTATACAAGTTTATGAGAGTGTGTATGTCCACATGTGTATGTATATGTATGTATGTATATGTATATATATGTGTGTGTCTGTGTATGTATATATATATATATATATATATATATATATATATATATATATGTATATATATATATATATATATATATATATATATATATATATATATATATATATATATATATATGTATATTTATATATATATAGATATGTGTGTGTGTGTGAGTGACTCTGTGTGTATGTATGTATATATGTATACTTGTGTGGGTGTATGTACGTATGTCTGTAGGTATATATGTGTGTATATGTGTACATATATCTGTATATAGGTGTATGTATGTATGTATTTATGTGCATGCGTGTGTTTACGTATGTGTTTGTATACATGTATGTATATGTATATGCGTATCTGTTTATTTGGTTATAGGCGTAGATGTATATGTATGTGTATGTGTCTATTTCTATTTATACATGTGTATATATATATATGTATATGCGTGTGTATGGGGACATGCACACATATGTGTATATTTGTATATGCGTGGGTACGTATGTGCATATGTGTAAATGTGGACGTATGCGTGTATATGTATTTATGTATGCATGTATGTTTTCACACATTTATATGTATGTGTTGTCCAACCCACTATCCGGTAACGTCCAATTCTCTAACGGTTTTTTTTCAAATGAATCACGTCATAACCTTATCCATCTATTGTTTTCATACTCGGTCATAATGTCTTACGTTTAAGATGATTCCCATGCATTCTCTGAAGAGAAGGTTACAATTTTAATATCACAGATCTCTATGGATCACATAGGTTGTAATCCTTTGAAACATATGTAGGAATAAAGTATGCAATTATAACATGCGTTTTCTCCATTCCTTAAATTTATATATATATATATATATATATATATATATATATATATATATATATATATATATATATATATATATATATATACACATATATATATATTTATTTATATAGTGAATCCAAACAAAGAAGAAGAAAAGCAAAAACAAACAAAACTATAACGCGAGTATGTGGTACAAGTATTGTATTATCAGATGATCTGGAAAGGAAGGAAAGAGGATTTAACATTACAAGCCTTGCTCTTCTTTAAAAATAGAGGACTGTCCAAACGATACACACACGGTTACATTTTGAAATGACCGGAAGGGAATGGGTGAAGAAAAAAGTTCTTTCTAAGAAAGGAGATCGCAAGAGAAGGAGATATGTGTGTGTATGTGTAGGTATGTGCGTGCGCGCAAGTGTGTGTGTATGTGTAATAATAGCACGTGTATATGGGATATCATTACTATACATTTACCAATTGTACCCTACAACTTTTTATTATTCCAAATTGAAGGAGCCCGTTTTAACAGCACTTTGTACATACCCTCATAAATGCTACTCGTCATAATTGACTATTTTGCCGAAGGGTTTCTGCATGTCAAAACAAATCAGAAGCTCTCTATATCATTTACGTGTTAAACTGAGCAGATGCTACATAAACTTTTGAAATGCTCGAAACCTCTTATGGATTACGTTCTTTGAGCCGTGCATCAATTTGTGGTCGGCACAAAAAGCCAAGCAAAGCATGTCCTTCGGGAAGCTCATGGTAATCTTCTTCAACAGTAAGGGAATCATCTACATCCTCGGGGCTGACCCTAGCCAGACAATAAGCAAAGAGTACTTTATGGAGGTTATGAGGGAGTCCAGGAAGAGGCTTTGTCCAGGACATATGCACCAGTCCACAATCCTATACTGGTTACCAACTACTTGACAGACATTAACTTCTACTTCTAAAAGACCAAAAATATAAGAAGATTCCAAATCTCCAGACTATAAATTACTTGTGAGCCTACTTTTTACAACAGCTAACGAAGTAGCCCCTACGTGATTATTGACCCTGTAATAAATTACATTTAAATATACCTCAAACGGATTTAGAGAAGCAACGCGATAATTTATAGAAACGAATATTTGCAAAACATTGTAAAAATTAGCAAACGTGATTTAATCGGTTGCCAATATTAGAAATTCATTATGTATCGACTGTTTCATGTTTAAATGCAGAACACAATATCATCAATAAATATGCAAAAATATGTGGTATTTCTTACATATGTCTATTTTTGTATGTACATAATACACGTAAACAAGAAAAATCTAAAGATTTTTTAGTGCTTAATAAAGAAATTATTTATTCTTAATTAGATGACTATCAGTGTTTAAGAAATCCATTATACATGAAATAAAAAATGCAACCAAATCGTTGCTGGAAATTATTCAATAAATAACGTCGAAAAAATTTCTGCAATATTTCAGCGATTCCGAGCTTTTGTTTCTAATTTCTAAAGGCTATAATAGAACGTGTTAGTTCTCGGAGACGAGTGGCCAAATATACTTGAACAAATGGAGACGTATGTCCTATAAAAGATCAATTCCTTTTATAAGTTTTTTTTTATATTAACATCCTTTAAACTCCAGCAATACTTAGAGAATTAAATGACGATGTGTCATTATGAGTGTCTGAATATATAAATGTGTTGCGACAATCTCTTTGGACGGATTTTTAGGAAGCCGCATATAAATTATTATTTCTGTGTTGTCTATAAAGGCGACAATTATTTGAAATAATTGACAAACTCAATATAAGACCCAGTCTAAATACTAAGTACGTGTAAATCTTTCCTAATACGTAACTGTGTACGAAATGGATTTGATTAATTACGCACAACAGAGCATAAATTCCAGATTATATGATTACACACGATTGTTTCAGTATAAAAATAAGTTCTACTGCCAACTATACAGCAAAATTATAAGAAGAGAATGATACATTTCAAGTCGAGAGTCATTTATCTAAAGAATTTTCGTGATCACTTAACTATAAACTTTTACTAGATGGTACGAAAAATTCGACAAGCATAGAGAACATCAACTGGAGCTCGACTTTGGACATATTTACTCATTGTGCAATAAATGAAATTTAAATATCTTTTAAAACACACATTTCCGTTTTAAATAGAGTAGTAAAACATTAGATAATGTAGCTTTTCGAACACTTTTAGCTAAGATTGAAACATTAATAATTATAGAAGTGATCGACTGCATACAGCTTGTCTTTATTCAAATTATATATTTTTTAATGCAAAACCGCATAGATCACAAGTATTTAAATAAATTCAAATATAAGAAAGACATTAGCTGTGGTGGGAGCTACATGACATTATAAATACATTCCTTAGGTCTACGCTTCCGATGTACGGAAAAAAAAAGAGAAAGCATTCTGATGAACTGTATCTCAATTTGCTTCTCGTGTGCCAGAGAACATGTACCCAATCTCATGTCAAAGAACAATCTTACTTTTCATATTTAGTTGTGCCCGAAGGAAGAAGAAAATACTCAGGGATTTTGCCTTTACTACGAGACCAGTGAATTGATGTTATTATTTATGTCCCGCTAAAACTACTGCGATCAACCCCTGCAGAAAAACATGAACCAGGAGGGGTTCCAGAGAGCAGGTTGACGTCTGGGAATGAAGCACAGGGTGTAGGTTAGTGTAAGTATTGGGGTTAGCACAATATTAGCGATGAAAAGAAAAGAAATGAATGCCCGATTGCAGGTGGGACGAGACCGGCAATCTCAGAGGAGCAAAGACCATTATAGTAGTGGTAGAGTAGAAAGACAGAAGTGACAGCAGGAATTTCGTAAAGAATCTATAATTGTTGGGGATTGAAAAAGTTTGTGGTCCTGTTTCACGAGCCTGTTTTTTAAGATGCCTTAGCTAAGCTAAAAATGGGTTTTCCCCAGGAGGGATCCATGAGTACACGCCTTGTGCAGTTCATGTTCAACTGAGATGATTTCTTTTAGTTTATATGAATAAAGATTGGGTTTTGGTTGTCGAAAGAAAAAAGTAAGTTTGGTATTTCTTTTTCGTGGATGTTTTCTATGTCTCTGTTCATTAATCTGTGTAAGTTTAGTGTTAGGTGCCTAGATTTCCTGTAGATTGAGCATGTTTGAAGAATGATAAAAAAAAAAAAAATTGAAAAATGGTTTCATCTATGGGAGAGTGAGCAGTGTTAGCCTTGACAGAACGTAGGCGATTCATATGTATGCAATAGAGAACTAACCTTAAGCGTAGATTTTGCCTGTGTGTATAGGGCGGAGAACGGAAAGTGATGCATCACATCACACCACAGTAATGTGATATGCACGGAGTCTACCAATCCCAGTGTTACTCATACGAAAATACAAACCACGACTGAATGAACTTTAACCAAGTATATTCACCAACAACTACTTTCACACAAACACATTTCGCTACTTCACAACAACCTTAACGCTGGTCACAATCATAACTTTTTTTCGCATGACATAAAACGCAGGAAACTTAGTGAAGAACAAAATTTTATGCCTATCTACATACAAACTTTGCCCATTCAGCCGTTGGGCATACTAATTTTACAAAGTCTCTATTCTTTGACTCTCAATACCGCATTTAGTGAAACACGACAACTCGAACTTTATGGATTACTTTTCTTGCCTATACTTACGTACCACAAATAAGTTCCCAAGATTCTAAGTTTTCCCGCTTTATCATTATTCAAATAATGCTACTATTCAAACACGAATAAATAAGGCAAAAAAACTAAACCACGGACAATCAGATCTAGCATACAGGCAATTCCTGTCCACCTGAACACTTGACAGATGAAATTTAGGGAGCCCGATTGTGTGGGACAGTCACTAGACATGGTCAATCAACCTTGTTAGGCTTAATTTTCGGTGCAAATACATTGCCACGTGATATTAACACAAGAACGAACACACGTGGTTCGTGTTCGGCAGGTAACTTCGACCTTTCTATACTTGAGATTTCTCAAACCAATATATAGAAGCCACCATTTTAGTGCGCTATTTTCTTATATGTGGGTGGATGTATGCATGTATGTAGGAATGTATGCATATATGATCGAGTAAACTCATGATTGTTAAGTTGTTCTCAAATTTCATTAACCACAGTTCGTTCCAAATATCCTCCCCTAATCATGCGTTGATTAGTAAAATGAGGTGCAGTATGACAAGGCCATGATGTTTCCCTCGCTATCCAGATCATGTCTACAGCAGTTTTGTTGTTTCGCTTCAAGTCCCTCATGATTGAATAGACCTATGATCAAACGGTTTCCATTTATAACCATCACATGTGCTTTTAGACATAATGTGTCTGAGACTATATTATTCATGTATCATTTTCTTTTTACGACGGTGCCCTGGCAATATCAGGCAGGTTTCACTTCTATTTCTAGGCAGCGTACTAACCACACAGCAACTCTCGGGTAGTAACCATATCGCAGGCAGGCAAGGTCGACAGCTTCTGTTTTACTGTACTCTACTTATCATTCTTGGTACACGTCACACTACTATATTTGGAGCTAACAAAGTTACCGCTAGTATTATATAAGTTATAGAGTTTGTCTGGACCCAGTGATAAAAAAAGTCGTGAATTTAGAATGCTTTTGACGAAGCGCACTCGATAGTAGTTGAAATGCACGAGTATGAATGTAATTGGAGGAGCTGAAAGGCTTGAAGATTTCTGCAGTAGGAAACTATTTCCCATCATATGCCATGTTGGTCATTACATTTAGATAGCTTTATCCCGTATGTATAATTTTATTTTTAATTAATAAACACATCAATGTCACATAAAAACGCACGTACACACCCATATATGACAGAGGGAAAATGAATGGGAGAAACAGGGGACTAAAAGTATAATGCACGAGAACAACAAAGCTGAACCACAAAGGAAACGTCGTAAAGAGACACTATTTTATATTACACATATGCATGCATTTATATATGTGTGTGTATAAATATACATAAATACATAAATAAACATATATACACACACGTGTATATATATATATATATATATATATATATATATATATATATATATATATATATATATATATATATATATATATATATATATATATATACATACATATACACATACATATCTACGTACTATTATATATTTACATCTAAATACACATGCACACGTACATATATACGTATGTATGCACATATGTATGTATGTATGTATGTATGTATGTATGTATATGAATACATATAAATACATATAAGTGTGTATGGACGTGTATGCGTGCGTGTGTCTTCGTGTGTGCTTGAGTGTACATATAATTTTAGTTACAGATTATTATGAAATTACCCAGTGGTCATTTATTTCAGCAGCTCCAGTCTGACACAAGATCAGTTGGACTGATTCCCATATATTTAGTCGGAAATAGATAACTGACGAAAACAGATTTTTCTGACCAATGATGAAATAAGAATTGTTATTTCTTGCACATATTTGTGAAACGAAGTGTCAATCGAAATTTATTCTGTAAAGCTACAAATTGCCTGAAGAAATATTATCTAAAGTTTAGCTGAACAACAGTCTCTCAATGAGCAACGTTTCATATACTCTGTAAACGCCATTTCCAACTGAGCTATTGATTGCTTGGTTAGAAACATATGATTTTGTTTCATCACATCCGCTCGGAAATTGACTTTTTCAGTAGATTTATTTAACCAATCAAGCATCTAATATTAATCACGCGACGTTTCAAATACATTAACTCTTATTGTTCAGGAGAATAACTTTTGAAAATATGAATCAACGAAGTGTTGAAAACCTCAATTTCATTTTTGAAAACACTATGTCTGAACTGATTTTGCCAAATATTAGTTTAGACACTTTACATCGTTAAACTTCTTAAACCCGACAAATGTCTTTTTGATTTGATTCATAGTTATTTCAGCTAGTTGCGGTTGCTAATTCTTTCTTCATACGTGAGATACGCAGAAGACGGAAAGACGTAAATATAAAGAAAATACCAAACTGAAGCAAAACTGCGAAGTTGAAAAAAAAAACAAAAAAGAAACTCGTTAGTAAATTAGCAGACGTGACTGATAATACAGGTTTGATAATGACTATTCTCATAGTATTTATAGTACTTCATCTTTATTGTCCAATCTTCAGTTTATGATTACTCTGCAGTGCTATAAAATCAGTCCATTAAAGTCGTATGTATTTAAAGTGTGGTATCTTTACGACCAGCTATTTACACTGTGCATAGTATTAGAATATACTGTTTCACCATCTAAACAAATCTAGATTCCAATTTTATCTACGGTGATTATAGACAGTTGTTGATCCCGAATTCAGTCAAGTTCTCCTTTGTAAATGGGCGTAAGCTGATGCTGTTCCCCACCAATATCGATTCATTTGATTTATGTTTCAGCAATTAATCGAATACTATTCTTAAGAAATTGGGTTACGTGGAACGAATGAATATACTACTAGTCTCAGTGACACATGGATCGGTTTGCGAGTTACACCACTTAGTGAATGATTAAGTTATTTAAAAGTTCTTAATCATACAAAAAATATCAATGATGTGTCATTTGCCAACAATTGCGATGTTGAACGTTTAATTGTATATTTTCTATATAATTCTGTCATTATTTATTTATTTATTTATTTATTTATGTGTTTCAGCCAAGTGGCTGCGGTCATGCTGGTGCACCACCGTGATTTTCACGTTCCTTGCATGGCTCTTCTCCCCCACCTGACATGGTCCAATCAAGAGTTTTGATGGCACATTTGGTGTATAAGAGAATTTGACACAGCTGCCCTGAACTGCGTCTCATTACGAGCCATTGGTTCGTCTGGTATCGTGGAGAGGAAAGCGTCAAGTTTTGTCTTGAAGACCTCCGCATCCATGTCTTGCATGTCTCTCAAATGTTTTGGCAGGGCATTGAAGAGCTGAGGTCCTCTGAAACCGAGGCTGCTGCAGTATCTCGTTCTTATGTGAGATGCAGTGGACGGTACCTTTGGCACCATGCAGTGGCGACCCGTGCGGGCATTCCTGTAGTACTTGATACCAAAGTTTGGCACCAGTCCTTCCATTATTTTCCATATGTATATTATTACATATCTCTCCCGCCTGCGCTCCAGGGAGTAGAGACCTAGTGCCTTCAGTCGCTCCCTGTAGTTCATCTGTTGGACTGTGGCGATCTTTTTTGTATAGTGCCGCTGAATTGCCTCGAGTTCTGCTGTCCGCTTAACACTGTGAGGTGACCACAACTGAGAGCAATAGTCTAGGCGGCTCAGAACAAATGTCTTCCATAGAATCAACATGACTTTTTGATCCCTTGTACGGAAAGTCCTCAGTATCCACCCCGCCAGTTGTCTGCACTTTGCTGTCAACTTGACAATGTGCATGTGAAATGATGCATCACAACACATGTTGATGCCCAGATCTCTTACTGTTTGTGGTTCTGGGATTGCAGTACCTCCAGGCCCTGTGTATGCCAGTTGGGAGGTACTTGTGGTCTTGTAGCGCAGTACTTGAAATTTTTTTGCATTGAACTGCATATTATTTTGCTCTGCCCACTCATATATTGCATTTAGGTCATTCTGCAGGCTTACAATATCATCAGGATTCTTTATTGCCTGAGATATCTTTGTGTCATCAGCATAGCTAGTGACAGTGACTCTCCGAGTGACCGTGGGCATGTCCAGAAGGGCCACTATGAACAGTAGTGGCCCCAGAACAGTTCCCTGTGGAACACCGCTCAATATTTCTGTTTCCCTAGATAGTTCTCCATTGGCTGCAACTGTCTGACTTCTACCATTCAGGAAGTCATGCAGGAAGTCAATTTATTGGCTCGGCTATTTCTACGGAGATACATTCATGTGCACATTTAAGTACACATGTATGTATTATCAGAAACATTTATAATAGTGTATCACGGATGAGCTTAAGTCTATGTAAAAACGGGAACGAAACAGAGCAAGTCTCATTTCAAGATGAAAAACAACTTTAATCTCCGAAATTCGAACTCAAATTTGTAATTGATTGATGGAGAGATGGGCACATTTTCCTAAATGAAATATCAGTGTCAGTAAATGGATATGTTTGATGCCGAAGTTTCTGGAATTAAATTATAAATCCAAGCTTCACGTTACTGATTATTCAACCAAGGAAAGCAGCCTTGATATATATATATATATATATATATATATATATATATATATATATATATATATATATATATATATATATGTATGTATATGTATATATAAAAGCAAACCATCGAGAATACCTCTATGTGTATTTAGCAATCGCATTGGTTTTGTGGAAACATACATCGGATAATGCCTCATACAGTCATCTATTTACAGTCATGCGCAGAAGACTTATTATTTTTTTATCAATAGAAATGTAAAGAAAACTCATTTATTGATCAACAACAAAGTAGTTTAATTTATAAAATCACAAATCATTTCTAACACAGATATAAAGCTTACTAGACATTGAACTGGTAATCATATTAATTGGTAAAAGAAGCACGGTGTTATAATGTTCGCTGTAGAGTTGTTTGTCAACTAAAGTTATTGCTGTAATTTTGTAGTACTTCATTTCATCAGCCCTAAAAGATGGAGAACAAAGTTATCTTCAGCAGGATTTCAAGTTAGAGCGTAAACATACAGTGAAAATATCGCTTTCAACGTTGGCACAAGGCCAGCAGTTTCGTAGGAGGCGTTAAATCGATTACATCGACCTCAGTGCATGATTAGTACTTATTTTATCAACACCGAAATGATGAAAGGTAGAGCTGACCTCGGCGGAGCGAAATTTGAACACAGGGCGCAAAGAAGTACGAAATGCTGCTAAGCATTTGGTCTAGTGTGCAAACGATTCTGCCAACCCGCTGCCTTACATCCAGAAGCAATATTGTAAGAAATTTCCTCTGAGCTTTTAACGATGTTGTGGATCCTTTACTTTTTGACAGGTAATTATACAGGTATTTATTATCTTCGTTTGATAAGCATGAATATTATCTATGTTCGTGTGAAAGATAAGCGAAATAAAAACTAAATTGGAATTTTTTTAAAACACGCAAAACAAATATTTCAGAATATAAAAGAAAATATACATATACTTAAAGAAAGTTTTACATTTAAAAGGTCGTGTAATATTAAAAATGTGTAGGTTTAAAACTGCAAGTTTAAAAATAGGTATATTTAAAGCGATGTTTATGCTAAAGTCTTGTGTATATATAAACTTGTACGTATGTTTAAAGCAGTTTGAAGCAGTTTCAAGTGTAATGGATTAATCTCCGAAATAAATTCAATGTTTTTTTTTTGTATGATAAAGCAGTTTTCGATTTCTTCTCTCCATAACATTTCAAATCATAATAGATGTTATTATAATATGTTTAAACAACAGGAGCTTAACTATATTAAATTAACCAAAATGCATTCAAGGAGGGATTTCTGTTATGGAATGCTTTATAAATATATATTGTTTAGCTACAGGTAGGTTGTATAAGCATTAGTCGTCACTCAAAATATCGCTGGACAAATATAAGGAAAGAATTTTAGCGATCAGAAAAAAAAAGATGTAGCGATCTCATTAGTGTTATTTCCACATGGGAAGGAAGGCGGAGAGCAGGCAGAATCGTTAGCACACCGGACAAAAGGGCTTTGCGGCATTTTGTCCGTCTTAATGTTCTGTGTTCAAATTCTGCCTTTCATCCCTTTCGAGGTTGATAAAATAAGTACTAGTTGACCACTCAGGTCGATGTGTGTGTGTGTTTGTGTATATATATATATATATATATATATATATATATATATATATATATATATATATATATATAGAGAGAGAGAGAGAGAGAGAGAGCCATGGCTTATAGGCGCAGGCATGGCTATGTGGTAAGGAGCTTGATTACCAACCACATGGTACTGGGTTCTGGGTTCAGTCCTACTGCGTGACACCTTAGGCAAGTGTGTTCTACTATAGCCTCGGGCCGACCAAAGCCTTGTGAGTGGATTTGGTAGACGGAGTATGAAAGAAGCCCGTCGTATGTGTGTGTGTTTGTGTTTGTCTCCCCCACTATCCCTTGACGACTGATGCTGGTGTATTTACGTTCCGTGTAACCTAGCGGTTTGGCAAAAGGGACCGTTATGACAAGTACTAGGCTTATAAAGAATAAGAATTTGTTCGACTAAATGCGGTGCTCCAGCATGATCGCAGTGAAATGACTGATAAGAGAATATATATACATACATATTCATCACTAACAATAATATCACCAAACCATAAAATTTAATTTCCATTAAGCGCAGTCCGCTATCGGTCGGATCAATTACTTTTTAACACTTGCGAGTGTTAAATACAAACGAATCAACGTATACTAGGTGTGATCGAACACACTTGACAAAGGTAAAATATTGTGAAGTTAATGAACGAAAATACTCCTATACTAGAGTGAGACTAAAATTACATATTTCTTTCGAGAGTCTGTCTCACATTTCAAATTATCCACATCGTTCTCTTATTCTCAGGGAATTAATTATTTATTCTCTTTGTCAGCATTTTCAGTTGTACAAAATTAGGCTGAGCAGTTCGTTCTTCCTTTTTATACGTTATGTATATATATTTAAGGCAGAAGATGTTTGTGTGTGTGCGTGTTATGATTTTCTACATTTTTCAACCGCTTTCGCTCAAACTTGACACACTGAGAGCCTACGCTCCTAGAGTGGTCATGACTTATTTTATATTTTACAGACACACCGCGTATAACCAAAAACCGCGAACAACTGTTCAGAAAACCAGTTTTTTGCCCATAGCTCCCTGGCTTTTCAAGCGATTTCCTAAAAAATTGACACGAACATTACTCATGAGAGAAGAATTGTTTTGCTGAAAATTTTTATCAAGGTCCACCGCGTTAATTGTGAAAACTCCGCGAATAACTGCGTAGAAGTTTTTTTTTTGCCAATAACTTCCGCGGTTTCCAGCCGATTCGCTCCAAATTTGGCACAAACATTACTCATGCTTTAAGGATTGTTTCAAACTTATGTTTTGGTCAAATCAATCCACGTTGAATGGGAAAGGTCTGCGAATAACTGCGTAAAGTTTGGTTTTTTGCCAATAACTTCCGCAGTTCAAAAACCGATTCGATCCAAATTTGGAAACAAATGTTTTGTTAAGTTTATTCACATTAAATTTGCAATTTACTGGATTAAACTTTGTTTTTTGCTTACAACTTCTGCGTCAATGATTGTGGATTAGTTTTACCTCGCTGATTTGATTTGTGTACATCAGTGTTTCATTAACTCCCCTCACCATTATCGCCTTTGATCATGATGCCGCCCCGCCCACTTCAGTACATATTTTCTTTAATTTCCGCTCCCGCTCATGGTGTCATAACATGGGGCGAACTGCAAACATGACCTTTGACATATGGGCGCAGACACTATTAATGCGCACCGTATTTTTTTATGTGTACATTAGTATTTACTTAATCCCTCCCCCTGTTATCGCCTACGGCCATGAAGCCCCACCACTTAGGCCTCTTATTTGGTGTGAATGATTTCTTGCACCACGTCCTCAGTGTTTACTCACGTTCCCTACCTCCATTATCGCTGATGATCAAAATGCTCCCTTTTCACCACCGTTTTCTTTAATGGTATGTCAATGGTTTGCCAATGAACTGTGAAGATGACCTTTGACCTCTGTGCGTGAACACTATTGTTTGTCCGCTGAGTTTCATTTGTGGAACACTGATCACCTGATCATGCCAGTGTCAAATGGTAATTACTGATGCGCTTTTGTGCATATCTGATACGTGCTTCGGCTTACAGATTAAGCCTAGCAATTGACGTACATTATTGCTTTAACTTCATACTTTCTGTTGAAATATTTCATTGTCCCCATACTCAATTAAGTTAATTCTTCCATACTGTTGCCACCTACCAGTTTTTAGCTTATGTGTCGTTAAAAAATATTGTACTCAGTGTCGTTGTGTCTACATAGCTAACTGTCTGTCCCTGCTTCCACCTTTTTTGAAAAATGCGTTTAGTTTTTAACTTTTTATACATCATGCCGAATTTGTTTTGTAATATTCCCTTTGCCCGTTTTTTAAAACTCGCAATTTAAACATAGTCCAATACTACCGCTATGCCACCTAAGAAAAGAACACGCCAAAAGAAGGGGGCCGAGCCATATTTCTCCCATGGCCAGTTATATATCGGATGCTCCAGAGCTGAAAGCAAATAAAATCTATTCGTACTTGCCACTAATGACAAAACAAAAAAATGTGGTCTACAGAGAGGTGAAGGGACTTCATGCGCCAACTGCTTTCAAATTCGTGAACCTCGTTGTCTCCACTACATCAATGTAACTTTGCAGGCCTGATATGTAGTGAGGGCTACTGTAGTCATGCTTTCAAAGTTACTAACTTTCCTCAATCATGTTTCTTTTCCTTTGTTCAACCTAAGTTTGTTTTCTGTTTTCGCAGAGTTTCACATTT
>NC_142930.1:29961835-29969335 GCF_046866305.1 Octopus bimaculoides | reverse complement strand
TAACGAAGAAGATATCATACTTCCTCACGTTTGTCACAGGGCTCAAAATTCAATACCGCTGTCTACAGAAGCGCATTGGAGAAAGTTGTAGGGGCCCTGAGTAGACAGAGTCCGCAAGGGAAGAATGTATGTCTTCTGAAAAATGTGTGCCCTGTCTCATATGTTAGGACAAAACAAGTGTAGATGGGTGCCTATCTCTGTAATCGTGTTCTCCTAGACACATAACCGCCTAGCTCACCAGACGTGAATCCACTAGACTATTACGCATGTGACATTGTCGAGAGAAAGGAGAGAAGAGAGAGATGGAGAGAGAGAAAGAGACCAACACCCCATAACCCCGTCAATCTGTTCCTTCTATCATGTAAGACATCATGGTAGGTTCACCTCTTTTTGTGTATGAATGTACACTAATTTGATATGAAAAATATATTGTCTATTCACTATTTTATGCATTCTAGCCACTGGTAGAAAAATTTCTCTAATTTTTCTACCCTATATATTTTCTTAATATGATTTTAGTAATTTCGAAGTAAGTCGACATTTTTATTTACTGGTGATAACTGCATTTACGTGGTGGATTTGAAAAATTATAATGTATAAGGATGAGACATGTTATCTATCGCATAATTAAATGATAATTTTTAGCGCCCTTACTGATGAGAACACGCAAAACAAATTACTTTATTTGTTCATTAATGTTCGAAACCTAGGTACAAGTGGTAACTATTGAAAATGTTTTTATTTTTCATCCCCTTCGAAATTGCTCTTAACCGTGGTTTGGGCTTTTACTGTTCCTTCTAGCATGTAAGGTATCCTTTTAGGCTCACCTCTTTTGTGTATGAATGCACACTAATTTTTTATATATATATATATATATATATATATATATATATATACAGAGAGAGAGAGAGAGAGAGAGATAGATATATGCATACATACATACATACATACATACACACACACACACACATATCTATCTATCTATCTATCTATCTATCTATCTATCTATCTATCTATCTATATATATATATATATATATATATATATATATATATATATATATATATATATGGATATGTATATATATATATATATATATATATATATATTATTTTGCTTAAAAGAGTTCCAACACTGTCTGTTTTTTATGTTTTATTTATATTCCTGCAGAACTAATGTGGGGTATAGAATATGGAATATACAATATATAATATGATATACAATATACAATATAAAATAAAATCAAATAAAAATGGATGGCACCATGAAAGAAAGTATTGAATGTAGATGAAATATTGAGTGTTCAATATAAAGGATCAAATATATAAATATATAAATATAGATATATATATATATAAAGGCGACTCGAGTTTCAGGGCTATTTCCCTTCGTCATGGCCGGTATGACAGACTTTAACATATATATATATATATATATATGGATGTGTGTAGTTTTCCCTTGTTTACAATTAACACAGAAAAAAAACAGTTACCAGGGCAGGAAAAAATTACACAAGTAATAAGGACGTAATATCCTGTTTGTAAAGGTAGAAACTCCGGGTTGATGTGAAATGTCTCGTATAATATATGTAAATAAATAAATGGCATTAAACGCAGGTGTTATTCAAATTCTTTTACTTCCGACATATGTTCCGAAGACAAAATTTGGTATTATTCCAAAAGAATAAAATATTGTAAAACAATGTGATCTTCTCGTCAGGGAAAAAAAGAAAGAAACCAAACTCACCAATAAGATATTTTAACAGAATGTGATGGATGTGTATAATGATGAACGGAACGCTATTAAGTTATTTTTTAAACATCGTTAGAAGATATAACGTCAAAGGTAGCCTATAGAAAGAGAAGGGGTAAAGGAAAGAAATATACAGAAAATTAATAAAGGAGAAATATAGACCGATATGTGAATTAAAATGAAAGCTTAAAGGCTTGGAAATAGATATATCTAGTCGAAGTTAATGCTAGAAGAAAATCAATGTTCAAATTATATAGAATTGTAAATATCACGTATATGGACTGAAGATATGTTTCTGCCAATGTTTACATCGATAAGCACGCTCTATAAACGTGTTTACAAGGGGATTCTTAGAAAATAGAATATAAAATAGTTCACTATTACAGAATTGGCAGAATTCTTTACCTTTATCATATGGGAATGAAATGGAGAGAATCAATCTAAATTAAATTGTTGATTATGGTCTTTTCAGATACCAAATTAATTTACTAAGCTCTGTACTGTTGCGTTTATTACTATCCCTAAATGTAGAGTAATGATTATAAATTCTTTTAGATAACTGAGAAGAACTACCTATATAAAAAAGACTTCGGTACCGGAAGTAATTTTACACTGGTATATAGAGTTTTTAGTCTTAGACTTACCAGACATAAACTTAATTCTGTTGGAATTGACTTCAGAGACAATAAACTTGTTGTTGATATTTCTAGAGGAGCAGTTAGTATTAGCTAAATTAATGTCATTATTTTCAGTAATTGCATTCTTATTTAACAAACTAATATTACGTGAAGAGATAATTTTTGAAAGTTTTTTTTGTGTTAGAAAAACTAATCCTAACCGTGTGCGAGTTGGTTATCGAGTAATACCTAGAATTCTTTGGAAAATTTCTAATAATAGCTTCCCGAAAATGGAAAGTAAGATTAGATTTAATTTGCCTCACACAAGGAATAATCAACCAGATAGTTTTGCTAGTAGTTGCCTTATTTTTAGTTTATCTATCTTTAAAAGACATCGATTTAGTTCATTCTAAAGGTAAACAGATGTCTTTTAAAGACAGTTACTAAAAATAAGGCAACTACTAGCAAAACTATTTGGTTGATTATTTCTTATGAGAGGGAAATTAAATCTAATCTTCCTTTGCAGTAGGTATTACTCGATAATCAACTCGCGTTTGACTCCATATATATATATATATATATATATATATATATATATATATATATATATATATATATATATATATAAGAAATTGGAATGACAAAGCAAAAAACGATTATGTTATGAACTTCATTCGCTTACTGCTATTTCTTTCATGAGATGCAATGCACCAATAGCTGAGTGCTTGAGTATCACCCTACAGCTTTATCGCTGCTTCAATCATGAAGTTCATTTTTATTAGGAGAAATATGTACATTTATGTACACACACAGTAATCCATTCCCAATGAAAAAGCATAGACGTATTTCGGAAATGAAATCTTGGAGTATGAGAGGGGAACCCCTCCCAGAATGAGAATGTAATAATTTTAAAGTGAGCATAAATATATGTACCTGAAAAATTTGTATGATGAGAAGTATAATATATGTAAAAAAAAAAAAAGAAGAAAACTATCAGTAGAAATATATTACATGGAAAAATGCGAGCATGAACAGTAATATTCTTAAGATTATAAACCTGGAAAAGTACAGGGTAAGTTATTACACCTGTAAAAGTATAGGACAAGCTATTACTTCAAGTAAAGTAAAGAATAAGAAACTTTTTACTTAAAATATTGCAGCAAACAATGCCAGTTCTTCTAATTTAGCACTCTTCACAGTTGTCATCTTTTAAATTTATTGTACAAAACTGTTCAGCTAATTTGTAAGTTTGTCTAATTAGTCACTTTTTTCTGTATTTGAGGTAGTAAATTAGCCAAATTAAACTTAAATAAGTGTTGTTTTATTTGTAAGCTATAATAAAATATTTTTTAATATTCAAATTTTAATTTTAGCTGCAATATTTTAAGTAAAAAGTTTCTTATTCTTTACTTTTCTTGAAGTAATAGTTTGTCCTATACTTTTACAGGTGTAGTAACTTGTCCTGTACGTTTCCAGGCTTATCATCTTAATAATATTTCTTTTCATACTCGCATTTTTCCATGTAATCCATGTTTTTTTCCAGGCATGGTTGTTATAAGATAATTAATAATGTGTCAAGTAATAATTTAAGATTTTACCTTATAAAATATTGGGTAGGGGGATACATTGGCTGCTATTTTTAGCGTGTCGAGCGACCAGGTAGAGACTCTTTCATTGGTTTGATTGCGTTATGAGATTTTTGTACACATATATGTATATCATTGGTAGAAGTTAGAGAGTAAGTCAAAAGCTGACAGTTTCGTGTATTGGCACTTATCAAACGCGAATTTGTCCATTGTCACATTGCAACTTGTGACGAAATAATTTCTAAAATACAAAATTTTGACAAAACGTTAAGAGTAAACCCTGTTGTATGTGACACATTGTACCAGTATCGGAAGTTTCAAAGCGTTTAGTTAAAAAAAATAATATATACTTAAATAATCTGTACGTCAAATTGAATAGATTCGAAATAGATACAAAGCGAAGTCGGCGGAATTTCAGCTCGAACTATAAACACAGGTGAAAACCAATAAGTATTTCGCCCGGCGCGCTAACGTCACTGCCAGCTCGCCGTCTTAGAACGTACCCATTAATTTTAGCAATATATTCTTTATTCTTATTGCTAAGCGTTACTTCCTTACTCTCTTACACGAAGTTTCGTGGTATTTCAACCCATAATGTTTCTTCTACTAATCTTTGACTAACAACTCTGAATTCCTCATACAGTTTTCTATCATTTAAGCCTAAGAAAAGTATACTTTTATTTTAAAATAAAAAGAAAAATGTATGTTAATTGAAGGTGTATAGGTGCCTTAATGTCCCCATTGAAGTCACAGATATTTTGATATACCTTTATTTCTACTGAACCAAATCTCAGACTATTTATGCCACAGTGTAGCTGAGGAGGTGTTCTCTTTAAAGCTGTTAACAGATTGCAATTTAGTTGAGAACTGAATTAGTGGTGAAGCTTGGAAGCTGCTGTAGTTGAGGAAATGGTGGACTTAAGAATATATTCAACCACTACCGTGGTGGAATGGTATACATACGCACGCGCACACACACACACACACACACACACATATCGTTTCTATAAGAATTGATAAACTTTGGAATGTAATCGGAAATTTTGAAGTACGTAAACTTATAAATAATAGTATGTAGACATTGCGTTCATGTGTTTTATATGCTTTGAGATCAACTATTTAATACAGACACGCGAGCGCGGACATGCATGCATGCATACATACATACAAACATACATACATACATACATACATATATATATATATATATATATATATATATATATATATATTTATATGTGTGTGTGTGTGTGTGTGTGTGTGTATATATACACATGATACGTCCAGTAAACTTATTTGCAACAGCCTTCAATATAATGTTTCAGTCCTCGCAGCAAATAAAGAAATCACTGTTATCATGATGATTTACCTCATTCACACAAAGCGTTTCACCCGCCAGAAACAGACAAATATCCAGGAATCTAATATGTAATTGTATATATATATATATATATATATATATATGTGTGTGTGTGTGTGGGTGTGTGTGTGTGTGTTTGTGTACATACATACACATAAAGAGAGAGAGAGAGAGAGAGAGAGAGAGAGAGAGAGAGAGAGAGAGAGAGAGAGAGAGAGAGAGAGAAATAGTTAGAGAGATATTATTTATTGTATATAAAAGAACGAAGAGGAAAGCTATCGAAAATAGATTGTAAAATATTAAAATAGACATATGATAGAAAGTGGGGGAGTGACGAATGTTTCAGTGACAACAATGAAGTTAATTAGGAGGTTTGTTCAGCTTTTACACAACTGAGATTTAACGGTATTGTGTCACTATAGTTGAGCCTGTGGATAAGCTGTCCTCTCATGACATGCACTCTTGTCCTGAAGATTCCGCGTTCTTTTGAGCCACTTTATCGTTTATATTTATTTATTTAATACTTTTAACGTGTGGTTTGTGTGATACGTGGCTACTACTTAAAGTACATTGATGAGTAATATGGATTATTTGTTGTTGTTTGACAGGCTGTATCAATGTCAGCAATAGAAATCTCAAAAATATGCTGCGTGGTATTCTAAATATTTCTCTATTTCTCTATCAAATTTTCTTTCTTTTCTGTCTCTCCCACGCCTCTTCATGTTAAGTTCTTCATACCTCACAAGAATATATAGAATACAACAGCATTCCAAAAATGGCTTTCAATTTCATGTCGCTTTAATTAATATCATACTGATTTCAACCATTAACGACATTTGGACACAGATTGGTGGGAAATGTCTAACCCGATAATTCAACTGCCATTCTTTGATTATATTCTACGTTATCGACCGTGGAAGCATGACTAAGCGGCATCTTATTAACTCCATTAAACGATTTCCAAGTCATACACTGCTTCCATAGTAGGCATAGAAATAAATATATTTACCTTCATCATATTTATATATAATAGGCATAGGTGTGTAGTAAGAAGCTTGCTTCCCAACCACATGGTTCCGGGGATCAGTCCCATTGCGAAGCACCTTAGGTAAGTGCTTTATACTATAGTCTCGGGCTAATCAAAGCCTTGTGAGTGGGATTTGGCAGGCACAAACTGAAAGTCCATCGTATATATATATATATATATATATATATAATATGGATTACGATGCCCTGCCCACCATATTCACCGGACATTGCTCCATCTGATTATCATTTATTCCGCAGTCGTCAGAATCATTTGGATGGAAAAAATATGAATTGTGTAGACGAGCTCAGAACAGTATTGGAGGAATATTTTTCGTCACTGACAAATAAATTTCGGAAGAGGGGACCTTGCAAATTTACCAGATAGATGGAAGAGCTTTGTAGAAAATGAAGGGAAGTATATTTTAAATTTAAAAATAATTGAATTTATCTTCATTTTGAAAACTAAAAGAAGTAAAAATGCACAGATAACCAAATATATATATGTACGTGTGCGTTTGTCTACGTTTGTATGCGTGTAAGTGTGTGTGTGTGTATCCGTATTTGAATTGCTGTGTTAGATACAACTCAGCTAGTTATTAAAAAAGGTTAATGTTTCAAAAAATATAATTCAACCACTCGGTGAAATTAGAGATCGATATGACTGTCACTGGAGTGATATGATTGATTAGTTTCGATATCAGTATCCTACATTTGCCATTGTACGGTAAATGAAACCCGAGAAAGAACATTTTCTCGAATAAAATGTAAATGTCTGCAATAGTTATTGGTGGGAAGAAATATGAATATAAGATACATTATACTGGATTCAAGTACAACATGGAAGGTCGATTATGGCTGGACATGAACTTAGAAAATAGTGCTACAAAGGTAAATGCTTTGATCTGCTTAGGCTTGCACATTACCTTTTTTTTTTGTTGTGTTCTATCCTTAACTCACCACTCCAATTTTAGATGTAATGAATATGTAATGTTAAACCTGATGTTTGGGGTACAAACATTGGCTAAAACTGGCAGTGGTTCAGTAGCTTTTCGTATATAATACATCAAAGTTTTCATAGAATAAAGGAAATCAAATAGCAGAGAAAGAGACAATCATTTTAAGTCAACAAACGTTGATTGTCAATGGAAGAAGACAT